>NC_041392.1:293804819-293816387 GCF_002162155.2 Triticum dicoccoides
TGGGGCACGGGCCGGCTCACGGATTTGAGCGCCGCAGTCTTCCATGACCTACTCTTCTTTGTTCGAGCCCGTGTCCAGGACGTCGTCGGGCGACGTGAGATCCATAATAGACCCCTCGCAGTTAGAGCCCGACACGTCTAACACAACGCGGACGCGGTGCGCGGTTATCCGTACCAGCTCCAAGGGACGTGCGACTCCGCCTCCGCGAGGGCCGTCGCGGCCTCCCATGCCCTCTGCCTCGCACAACAAGCATGCCGCTCCATGTTAGTGGACGCGCCATGATTCAACCGGTGTATACCTCCGATTATGAGACCAGGTTGCCGCCACCGGGCTGGATCCATTTCTCGTTTTTATTGAATCAAAACGCAAATCCAGATTCATCCCTGGCTTGCTTGCAGGAGAACCCAAGTTGTTTTTCCTACTGCCGCTCAAGTTTGCACAGACACTTGTATCAGTACACATTTCTGATAAAGCTTAATCTTGTATGTGTAGCACACTTGCTACAAGGCCGTTGATTTGGATGAAATTGACAAGAAGACTAGTTGCATCTCAGTTGACTTGTAATGTAGTTTAGTTGCACACATATTTTCGTGGAAGTGTCACGGCAGATGTCTTCATGGAAGGACTTAATTGTGGAGCCATTGCGACGAGGTTAGTTTAAAGGGGTTAAACGGGACAAAGGACACAGAGAGTTTATACTGATTCGGCCCCTTGCGGTGAAGGTAAAGGCCTACTCCAGTTGAGGTGGTATTGCTAGGGTTTCAATTACCAGGGAGCAAACACGCTTTGCCTGGCTCTCGATTTGATGTTTCTTACCCTAAGCCGTTGTCGGGCCGTCCCTTTGTATACACGGGTTGACGCCCTGCGGCCTACAGAGTCCCGGCCGACTCATACAACGTGTCCGGCTCGGTGACGTATCTTACATGCCTTATATTACAAGTCTACTCATACATGGCGGTTTACACTTACGACCCTTAAGCCGTCTCTAGGCTTGGGCCTCTTACCGGCCTATCTATGAACCACCGTCTGGTATACTCCTGGGCTTCATGGATGAACCGCCACTGTGGTTGACCCGACCCCTCCTAGGCGGGTGATACCTGATAGTCATATCCCCAACATTAGGCCCCAGGTTGATTTGAACTTGTTCAGGTCAATCTTCAACACTTAGAAAAAATCCTTCTTCCTTTGCTATGAAACATTGTAACCCGCCATGACGTCATCTCCGGAAATTTCGGAAACCCGCCACGACGTCATCTTTAACGGATCTTTTATCTTTAATGACCTTCCGAAAATCGAGGCGTTCAATTAGTTGGATAATCATCATTTGACCTCCTCGTTTTTCGTGCCTGCCTGTTACTCTTTTCCTTATAAATAGGGTCAAAGCACCCCTTTCTCATTCTCCTCTCTCCTTCTCGTCTTCTTCTTCCTCGCGACGCACCAGCCCACACGAGCTCCGCCATCGTCGACCTCCGTCCTCTTCGTTAACTCCGGCCGCTGCATCACCCTGGACGGTCCAGAAATGCCGCAGCACTCCTCCGCTGTCAGCTCGCATCGGTAAGTCTTCCCTTTTCTTTTTCATGGATCTGTTCCTTATGGTTTTGGTGTTCGTCGGTGTTCATCGCTGCGCCTCCTTCTCCTTGCTAGATCGTGTAGTTTTGATCTGAAAATAATGTAGGTCCTATGCGGTAGCAGTTTTAGCACCCACTTTTGATATTAAAACATATCCTTATCACGACAGATCTCCTCTAGGGCACCTCCACTTTTATGTTGCCGCCTCTGTAGGTTTAGATTTTATCTCCTTTTTCTGAACAGCTGTAGATCCGAATTTATAGCTTTAATCTGTGGAACCTGTTTGTCCCAACACTTAACAAATTTTGCTCTTGTTAGATCTTGAATATCTTAGTCATGGCGGCTTACTTACCGGCTTGCTTATTACTTCATATATCATTAGCCCTCACTTAAGACGCCATTCTGAATGTACACTGCAACTGTTAACTTGTGATTTCACCAACTGACTTGAACCGGCAAATTACTCCTTTCTTTAGGTTGTCCTTTCACAATGCCACCAAAGACAGTTACCACACATGTAACTGGGTTCCTTCCATCGTTACTGAGGATACTTTGAAAGATTTCGTCAAGGTTGGATATCTACCAGAGAAGAGTGTCATGCATTACCGCGCTCCTGACCCGGGCAAAAAGAGACCTCTGCCAAAAGATGGTGAAGTCATTGTATTCACTGATCATATGAACCGGGGCTTCTCACCGCCCGGCTCTAAGTTCTTTCGAGATGTTCTGCACTTCTTCAAACTCCATCCGCAAGACATTGGACCCAACTCCGTGTCAAACATCTGTAATTTTCAAGTTTTCTGTGAAGTATACCTTCAAGAAGAGCCTAGTGTCGAGCTTTTCAGGGAATACTTCTATCTAAACCGGAAAAATGAGTTCACAAATGGGCCCAGCTTGGAACTTGGTGGAATTTCAATTCAACGCAGAAGAGATGCCATCTTCCCTCAAGTAGCTCTACCGATTCACCCCAAGGACTGGAATTAGACATGGTTCAATTGCAAAGATATCTCGCCGTCTGATGAAAATCCATTGCCGAGTTATTGTGTTGATCGTCTTGACTCAAATTATCAACTCCCTGAGAAACTTACTGCCGCCGAACGTAAGAAACTCGTCCCTACTATCAGAAAAGTCCAAGACCTACTAGGAAATGGTTTAACCGGAGTTGATTTCATCCGATGCTGGGTCTCATGGCGGATCATACCCTTAAGCCGCCGATCTGGCTTGATGTGTAATTACACCAGAGGAACAGACGATCCATTACGCCATAGCTCTCTGCGTCTGACTAAAGAGGGCATTGTTGAAATGGCAACAACCCTTGTAAATAGTAAATTCGAAGACTGCAGCAAAGTGGGTCTGAACCCTTTCTGCACGCTTAACCCGCCGCCAGATGTAAGTCTCTTGATTTCCCTTACCTTACTTCATCATCCAAATATTATGTGAGCTCAAGTATGTTACTCTTCCGCAGGCTAAATCTGACTTCTGGAAAGCAAAATATGATCACGAAGCTGCCAAAAAGGCTAGGGCTGCCACGAAAGCCACCAAAAAGACCAGCAAGAAACTCAGGAAGAAGTCAAGCGCCTCGGATCTGCTTAAGCTGGACGATACCTCTGAGTCGGAGGTAGCCCTTGACTCTCCTGGCTTGTTTTTCAACCACCTTATTGACACTAACTATTGCCAAGATGACACGGGGGCCAGCCAAGCAGTTGAAGAAGAGGTAACTATTATTTTCTCCAACTCAGAACCTTTGCCAAGGCAGAAACTTCAGCGAGTAACCCGGAAAGTATGGTTTTCACACCCCTTGGCTTATTTAGATCCTCACTTTCTTTTGAAACGATAGCAACACGAGAGCCGCCGCCAGACCCGGGCTAGTGGAGGCGAAGATTTATCCTCCGGTTTACCAAACACTCCTTGAAAACGCCAAAATGAGGTTCTTTTTAGCCTTAACTCTTTTATTTACTGGCAGGTTTCTTTCGTTAGCCACTCAATTTTTTCAATTCAATCTTGCAGGAGATTTCCCATTCTTCCTCTGGCGATTCATCTCAGACTCAGCTGCCGGCTTTCAAGACT
Source organism: Triticum dicoccoides (assembly GCF_002162155.2). Lineage (NCBI taxonomy): Eukaryota > Viridiplantae > Streptophyta > Magnoliopsida > Poales > Poaceae > Triticum > Triticum dicoccoides. The sequence continues at coordinate 293,808,453 of NC_041392.1, forward strand.
GCCCCTGGGTAAGAATAATTACCTTTCTTTACCTTTATATCCTCACCATTATGTTGACTTGTCTGGATTATTTTAGCGGTCAAGCAAAACCCAACAAGAAGGTGAAGGTGACAAAATCGTCCGAAGACCCTAAAGCTGTTGAACCGGACCAGCAAGCTTCTGCACTAGAAGCCTCTGAACAACCAGAAGATCCTGCTTCCAATACTCAACCTGAGATGCCTGAGTTGTCTGTTGATGAAACCAACATTGACCCGTCAACTACTGAACCGTCAAGATCACTTAACCCGCCAGAGACTCATGCTGAGGACATTCTGATCACTGGTACCGGCTTTACTGAATCAAGGAATCCAACTGTATTAGCCAGACATTCTGCCAAACAGAAAGTCATGGAGACACGAAAAGTGAGGTTTGATGTCTCCCACTATGCTCAGTTGAGTAATAGTGAAGATTATCCGGTTATCTCAGTCAAGTACACTCTAGCCGTGACTTGGAAATTGAGATGGTTAAACAGATGCATCAGAAGTATGAGGTATGTCATCCGGCTTACATAATCTAGATATCCTGCCAGCCCCCAAGTCTTCTGATTATGATAAGATTGAATAATCTGTAGACTTAAAAAACTTATAAGCTTCTGTCCTAGACTCCCTCCAAGTCCGGTTGAAAATTAAATCGGATGCTGGAAATAGCATAATTCTGCATTTGTAGTCCCCAAGGGTCGGTTTAATCATTATGAATGAGCCGGTCCTAGTTATCACTGTGTAAAAGAGCAGAACTTAACTGCATAGCCCCCATCAGTCAGCGGAGACTGTTTACAGCACTCCCGGCTCATCATTAGGAAGATACAAACAATATGCATTAGCCCCCAAGTGCCAAGTGTTGTTGCTTGCAAAGCGCTTGGGACTTTTAGTTATAAAAGCCGTTTCCGTTGAAAAATTGCTTTGATAGACATTATCCCCCAAGTGCCAAGTGTTGTTGCTTGCAAAGTGCTTGGGACTTATATTGTTGTAATCCGCCATGAAGTATGTTTGATAAATCTGTGTTGCATGCAGGCTGCTACCACTGAATTGGAAACTCAACTGAACGACACCAAGACCCGGCTGGTGTCTCAGGAAACTAAGACCCGGAAAGCTGAATCAAAATTCCAGTTTAGTCTGTCTGAGTCGGAAAAATTGAAGACTAGTTTTACTGCGGATAAAAAGGCTTGGGCTGAAGAAAAGACTGCCTTGATACAGCATGCTGAGAAGGCAGAGGCGGCTCTTCAGGAGGCTACCACCGAACTCACCAGTTTAAAACACTGTGTGTCTCAGATGGTTTCTGCTATCTTCGGTGAGTCGCGTTGTTATTTATCCAAAGTATTTGTCGTCGTAATGTAAGCCGCCATTTTAACCAATCTATGACTTACTCAGGTCCCAGAAGCAACAACCTTAGCCAAGACACGCTTGTGAAGCTCAAGGCAGTTTATACTCTTGTTGAGCAATTATATACTGGAGCTCAACGTACATTGGCTACCATCTCCTGGCTAATCAAGGACCCAATCTGTTAAGCGATGTGCTGAAGAAATTATCCATCCTGCCCACCAGAATCCAAGAAATAAAGCGGTCTTGTGCAAGAGCCGGCGTTGTGACGGCCTTGAGCCGTGCCAAAGCATGGGTACCGGAATTAGACCTCGCAGATGTGGCCAGTGGGTATCCTAGCTTAAAGGAAGAAGAAACCTCTTTCGATCAGCAAGACTTTGCCGCCTGTGTCAAAGAGATTCGTCCTCATGCAACAGTCATCGCTGAAGAGACCAATCTTTCCATTGTCTCCTACTAGTACTCAGCCTGTTCTAGTAGTAGTTGCATAACTGCCCGTTTACACTCAAATGTTGTCGGATAATGGTTCTCTATGGTTGGGTTTCTTTAATGAAATCGGAGGGAACCCCCTCTTTCGATATGTAAAAAAATAGTGGCACTAGCGGTGCCAAAACATTGCCTCAAATTAATAGTGCCACTAGATTAAGGTGCAAAATAATAACATTACTGCTTTATCATGGCAGTGCCAAAACAGTAGCACAAGAGCAAGATCAACATGCAGGATCTTTGGTAAACAGTCATACCAAAAAGGAACATACCTCGTGATGGGAACCATATCTGCAGTCAACGCCATCGTAGAAGGGATGACACCAGTCACCAACATGGATGATTCAATTCATGGGACCTTTTGGTGCAGTTCGCCTAAAATGAAGCAATGTCCCATGAGCTAGCAGCTTCTTCTTCTTCTTTTAAGAAAAGGGATCCAGCCCTGGTTCCATTTCCATCAGAAAACGAAACCCATAGAGCTTCTTATTCATTAGTTGCAATAAAATTGGGCAACATCAAGGTTGGTCGTGAAGCTCTTGGAATGTTCAACTATAATTTGGATATCATTTGTGCAGTTCAACTAAGATCAAGCGCGAAATGTATATCTCTGTTTGGACAAAAAGGTGGAAAGGAGGGTGACTAACAAGTGATGAAACATGCATCAAATGAAAAAAAGCATGTACCTTATCTGAATGGCAATTGTACAAGGACAATAGCAATTTCTAGCAGCATTGCTACTCCCTCCGTTCCTACATATTTGTCTTTGTAGAGATTTCAAATGGACTACCAAATACGGATGTATATAGACATATTTTGAGTGTAGATTCACTTATTTTGCTCTGTATACAGTCACTTGTTGAAATCTCTAGAAAGACAAATATTTAGGAACGGAGGGAGTAGATATTAGTGTGGGCATTAGGATTAAATTTGACAACTGTTAAATACGACATTACTTTAATGGTGCCATTGCTTCATTTTACCAGCAACATTATATTAACAACTGCTACAGAGTCGGTATTTGGGCACGGGAGAGTAGGCGGACTAGGACAGTTGCATCTGTAACGAAAAGAAGCAACTTATCTTAATGTGAAATTTAGCAGGACATGAAAAAAAGTGCCCTTGATTCATATTACTGGAGGCATTACATTGAAAACAACATTGGTTTAACGTGTCCTTACTTTTAACAGTGCGACTGCTACATTTTACCAGTGGCATTACATAAGAGCGGCTCGGGGCAACAAACATCAGAAGAGGATATCTAGGTTGGTCCCATTTTTGTTTGGTGTATAGCCACCTTATACTGTGTGAGGCTAGCAAATCTAGTGTTGGACTTACTCTATTGACTTGTCCCCCAGTCCCCACTTTCTTTCCTTTTTCAACCAATAGATCGGGTTTATATTGAGTTTGTACTACATTCCCTTTATTTCGCTATTAGACCTAGAGACCAGTTGGATAGCCAGTCTCTGCTACTTTTCGCCCCTATTATTTCCTCTTTCGACCAGGTCCTAGATTAAGGTAACAAATCTTCCCTCACCCCACCCCCCTTCTTCCTTGTTTGAACCAAGTACTACTAGATTCGAGTGCATGAACTAGTTTTACCTCTTAACAGTAAAAAACATGTGGTTTTCGAATAGCTGATCGGTCCTATCTACGAGGGGCCCTGAGAAATAGTAAAAGATATAAATGCAGCGATGTCAGGAGCTCGGGAAGTAGAGCAAGGCTGGTTTCGAAGGAAGTTATACCTGAGGGTCGCCGGGATGTCGCTAGGTGGGCAGCGGGAGGCCGGATCTGCACACACTACGGCAGCGAGGAAGAAGGGGTGGGACACCCTCCCTCGCCAGCGATGCTTGGGAGAGAACGGCAAGGCACGCTGATCGGGACGCGCCAGCAGTGGGTAAGAGCCATCGTCAAGGATGACTGCGTGAATGTTGCACCTTCTCACCTTCCCCGACGGAGAGGATCCGGCTGGGTCTGTGACCAGTGGTGAGTAGAGAGAGTGTGGCCACCGCTGTCGTGTTTAGATCTGCAGAGGATGAGACAGTGTGAAGAGAGCAACACTAGCAAGCAAGCGCAGAGGCTCCTGCCTATATAGTGGAGTACTAGTTTTCTTTTGTCTACCGGCCGGAGTCGGCTTGACCTCGGCAATGACTGTCGAGAAGTCTTCATGCACGTGCCCCGGAGGCGCAGTTGTCGTCATTTTGATCTGAAGCACCGGATTATAACATATGACAACAAAAAATTCCACATGACAAGAAATCATAACCTGACTGCCCAAAGGAGACAAGATGAATCCCGACGGACAAACTAGACAAGGATCAAAGCTCAAATTATAGATAAACTCGTAGAAAAGGGGTCCGTCGATAGATGTCCTAATTAACATACCCGGCTCGACCTAGATGGCAGCCGAGTAGTCTTCATGCATGTGCCCCCAATGACTAGCCCAACTCAGTTGTCTCTGTTTAACCCTCGCAGTGATCTGAAGCACATGACACCTAACTTTGCGAGATGACAAGAAACCTTTTTTAGATTTCTCACCAGAACTACAGCCCTATACAACACAACATGCACGATATGTAGACGATAGCCAATCTAGGCGTGTCTGCTAGAGTCTGGTCACATGCATGGACAAACTGATCTTCCGTGTCTTGTAGGGATCGTCCATGTACCAACGTATGTACTCCTACAACACTTCTCTAGTAGTACTATCGCTCATCTCTCTCTTCTATTAACTCACCCGACTTGTGGGGCCGGGGAGTGTGCCTATGGTCGGTTCTCAATTGTGGTCCCACATGTGTGTGCAAACGCAATATGACGCGCATTCCATTTGGAGAGCGGCATGCCAAGCCGACCGACCGTCTGGGGTGCGACGCGAATGCGACGGGCGTGCTGTATACTCCGTACATGTGTACCGCCGTTTTCTTGAGGCTTTTCTCCATGGCACAATCCATGGATACAAAATTAGTATACTGTACTATTTAAAAGTCGAGGGCGGGGCTTTTCCTGCGTGGTAGGCGGGGCAGTTCCTCCTAGTCGGTTCGATAGAGACGCAAGAATATGAGGGAGTAGGCTGCTGCAAACGTAGGACTGTGTGATTTGATAGTGAGTTACTGTTGGACAGGTGGGGCCTGATGATTTGACTTGCCATTATCATTTTAAGTGCGGAGCTATGACTGGTGTGAGTCTCCTGATTCCTGACCACCTCTGTCAGATTTCGGGTTCCGGCAGACCCTTGAGGTTCGAACACTGGGGTGCGCGCGGAGATTTCGCCTCCTACTTACCTGCACCCCTCCGCCATGCTAGGATCTAAACTAAGGAAAGAACAACACAAGAGACACAAGGTTTATACTGGTTCGGGCCACCGTTGTGGTGTAATACCCTACTCCAGTGTGTGGTGTGGTGGATTGCCTCTTGGGCTGATGATGATGAACAATACAAGGGAGAACAGCCTCGCGAGGGTCTGTTCTTGGCTGAGGCGATGAACTGCTGGGAGGAGTTCAGCCACCTCTCTCTCTCCCTCTCTCTGCTCCCCTCCGACCGACCCACTTGCTGTTGGGTGGCTGGTCCTATTTATAGAGGCCCTGGTCCTCTTCCCAAATATTGAGCAGGAAGAGAGCCAACAATGGCGGGCTAATTTGAAGGGGGACAACAAGTATCAGCTATCATGACAAAAGTAGTCTTCGCCTGCGCAAAGCTCTGGTGATGACGCCATCTTGGGCTCCACGGTAACCTCCATCTCGTAGTCCTCCTGGTCTTGGTCTCGTTGCACTGAAATGGCAACCTTTGCCTGATGCCTCGGTACTCTGCGGCTGCGCTTGCCCCCTTTGCACCAAAGAAGAAAGCAGGACGCTGCGCGGGCTGGCACCTGCCTGGCGCCCTGAGCTGTCATGGCTTGCGTCATGGGCACCTCGTGAGGTACCCCGCCTTGATCTCTCCACCTCCTCGTGAGCCAGCCTGACGAGGCCGTGCCCGAGGAAGCTTCACGTCGTCCGCCCCGCGAGGCTTGGCCCCTCGCGAGGATCTTGGGTTTGTGTTGGTGAAGATGGGCCGTGCTGGGCCCCCCTTTGAGCCACGTTGCAGGCCGCAGGCAGGCAAGTCTGGGGACCCCCGTTCCCAGAACACCGACAGTAGCCCCCGGGCCCAAGGCGTGCCCGGACTTGGCCGTGCAGGGAGGCGGAAGGGCAAGAGCGAAACACCGCGGGCCCTAACAGCCTGCGGCCTTGGGCACCGCATGGCGGTTGATTGGATGTGGGCGTCTCCACTTCCCCATGGTGCCTCGGCAACTACACTGACTGGACAAGCCCCTGCATGCAAAACGGGTCATGATTACCTGCGATCGTGGAGGTCGGCGGTTGGCCTCCGCCGGCTATAAGTACGGGACGACGTGCGCCCTTCCGGTTCATTTCTCCTTGCTTCTCCTTCTTCTTCATGGCCCCGTCGAGGAGGTTCTTGGCCGTAGAGAAGGGGAAGGCTTGCCAGGCAGAGCATGCCTCTCCCCTGCCCAAGCGCGGCCGAGGGCGCCCTCGCAAACATCCTGTGGCCACCACGGCAGCTCCCCGCGGCCGCGGAGACGCTTTCCAGCGCGGTGGCGGGCGGATTGCTGCGGCCGGGGGGTGCGCTCCGGCTGCACGTCCCCCTATGCCGCGCTTTCGCGCTGTAGAGGTGCTGCCGGAGTTCGTTGTGTGGTCGGCGGAGCCGACTAGCACCCGGCTCCCACTTCCTCGCTTCCTCCTCGGCGAGCTCCCGGCCGGTGCCCTGGGCGGCCTCTGGCTTCAGGCCGTCGGCTGCTGCAGCCGGGCCTCATGGGTTTCACTGGAGGTCTCCGCAGCCGGGAGCCTGGCCCTGGCCCGCGGTTGGCAGACGTTTGCCCGCGCGCGTGGCCTGGGCTGTCGGTGCACCCTATACTTCAGGTTCGACGGTGATGCCACCCTCTACGTGAGGGTGTTTGGGGAAGATGGTCGCTGCGCAGGGTGTTGCCCCGAGGGCGACAACCACGGCTGGGAACCCGGCTCCGGCGATGATGGAGACGACGGCGCTCGCGGGGCTGGCGGTGCTTAGGGTTCCTCAAGCTTCTCCGGTTCTTCTTCAAGCGGCGACTCTCCTAGTGGTGGCCGCAGCCAGCCCCCACGCCGTCGTATCTGCTTGGGGGGTGGTGGCGCGTCCGCCCACCGTCGCGCCATGGTGAAGCGCGAGAGGGAGTCTGCCTGAGCTCCGGAGGCAGCTCGGGCTTCCCTACGGGCCGGTGAGAGACAAGCCGCACCAGATTTGTTTTTTTCTCTTCCCTTTTCCTGCATAAAGAAGGACAGCAGTGTGGTGCCCCGCGGGGGCGTGTATGGGTTATTGCTGTTAATTATCGTTTTGCTTTCTTCATCGTACCTTCCGACTATGTGTCCGCGCGTGGATGGTTCCCGGCCCCAGCCGTGGGGGCGACCGACCCAGGCCCTGTGTTTGTGTCGCGGTGCCCGAGGGGCACGGACTGGAGGGGTGCTCCTGCAAGGGGCCCAGGTCGCGAACCCTTTGAGTGACTAGGATAGGAAGACTCGTGAGGGCGCTCGGCTCTCCCCCTCGCGAGGCCTTGCACAAGAGAAATCGAGGCAGGAGCGTGAAAAGCCGAAGAACCGCCAGCCAAAGACGGCAACAACTTCAATAAAACTTCAAATGGAGAAGAACCAGCCAACTGCAGAAAGCAAATGAAAAGCCGCGTCCGACACCTAGTCTAGTCGTCGACGTCTTCTCACCAGCGCGGAGCTAAGTGCTGCCACCGGGCGTGGGAGGGAGCCCCAGGGCCTGAGGCCGGCGCTCCTGAGACTCCGGGGCGTGTACAGCCCCAACTCATTATTACGTGAGAGTGTCACGGGCGGCGAGCTTCACAGGCGTTCGCCTTGCTTCACAGGCTCCGGGCCTTTTCTGAAACGCGATAGCTTCACAGGCATTCGCCTTGCTTCACAGGCTCTGGGCCTTTTCCAAAACGCGATAGCATCACAGGCATTCGCCTTGCTTCACAGGCTCCGGGCCTTTTCCAAAGCGCGATAGCTTCACAGGCATTCGCCTTGCTTCACAGGCTCCGGGCCTTTTCCAAAGCACGATAGCTTCACAGGCA
>NC_041392.1:293816598-293831794 GCF_002162155.2 Triticum dicoccoides
ACAGGCATTCACCTTGCTTCATAGGCTCCGGGCCTTTCCAAAACGTGATAACTTCACAGGCATTCACCTTGCTTCACAGGCTCCGGGCCTTTTCCAAAGCGTGATAGCTTCACATGCATTCGCCTTGCTTCACAGGCTCCGAGCCTTTTCCAAAGCGCGATAGCTTCACAGGCATTTGCCTTGCTTCACAGGCTCCGGGCCTTTTCCAAAACGCGATAAATTCACAGGCATTCGCCTTGCTTCACAGGCTCCGGGCCTTTTTAGGGGTAGAACCTCCGGAGGTGCTGGATGTTCCATGCGTTCTGGACCGGCACTCCCTCCTGAGTCTCCAAGCGCGCTGAGCCGGGCCTGGAAACATGAGCAACCTTGAACGGGCCCTCCCACATGGGAGAGAGCTTGTGCAGCCCCTCCCTGGAGAGGACCCGCCTGAGCACGAGGTCTCCTACCTCGAGTGTCCTGGGGCGGATGTTGCGGCAGTGATATCGCCGCAGTGCTTGTTGGTACCTCGCCGCTCGTAGCGCGGCTTCTCGGCGACGTTCCTCCCCCAGCACGAGGTCCATCCCCCGCATGGCGTCCTGTTGCGCCTCGTTGAACGCCATGACCCGCGCGGAGCGACGTCTGACCTCGTGAGGGAGGACCGCTTCGGCTCCGTAGACCAGGAAGAATGGGGTCTCCTCAGTCGGCTCGGTCGCGGTTGTGCGGATGGACCACAACACGGACTGAAGCTCGTCATACCAACCTCTGCCGTAGGCCTCCAGCTTCTTCTTGAACGTCTTGGTCTTGAGGCCCCTCAGGACCTCCGCATTTGCTCGCTCGGCCTGGCCGTTGCTTTGGGGGTGCGCCACTGAAGCGTAGCATATCTGCGTTCCAAGGTTAGTACAGTATGTTTTGAAAAGGTTACTGGTGAACTGTGAACCGTTGTCCGTGATGATGCGATTCGGCACCCCAAACCGGCTCACGATGCCCTTGATGAACTTGACCGCGGAACCCGCAGGAATGGTGCGGACAGCCTCCACTTCAGCCCACTTGGTGAACTTGTCTACAACAACGTAAAGGTAGCGGTAGCCCCCTGGCGCCTGAGGAAACGGACCCAAGATGTCGAGCCCCCAGACTGCGAATGGCCACGAAAGGGGGATAGTCTGCAAGCCCCCTGCCGGCTGATGGATCTGCTTGGCGTGGAACTGGCAGGCCTCACAAGCTTTCACTAGTTCAACGGCGTCATTGAGCACGGTGGGCCAATAAAACCCACTGCGGAACGCCTTGCCGACGAGGGTCCGTGACGATGAATGATGTCCGCAGTCCCCGCCGTGTATATCTTCCAGTAGTTCCTTCCCTTGCTCCCTGGAGATGCAGCGCAGGGATACATCATTTGGTCGCTTCCGGTAGAGCTTTCCATCTCTGATGTAGTATGCCGTGGCCTGGCGTGCCACTCGCTCTGCTTCCTCCTCCTTCTCCGGCAGGGTCCCTTGCGTCAAGTAGCTCCGGAGCTCCATGATCCAACATCCCTCCTGAGGTTCCATCGTCAGGAGCAGGCGTGCTCCTGAGGCCGGGCCACAGGCCGGAGCTCCAAAGGCAGGTGGCTGGGGGAGCTCCTCCCGGGGCTGAGCCGTGTTTGATAGTGACGGCAAGGCTGAAGGCTTGAAGAGCCGTTCCTCGGAAACGCCAGGCTCCTGAGGTAACCGCCTGGATGCACGTTTGGCGATGTCATCGGCCTCTTGATTGGTGCCACGGGGCACATGCTGCAACTCCAACCCCCAGAACTGCTTCTCCATCCTGCGGACCTCTGCAAGGTAGGCCTCCATGTGCTCATTCTTTGGCTCGTACACCTTGTTGGAGAAATTGACAAGGAGCTGCGAATCTCCCTTGATGGTGAGGCGTTTCACCCCCAGGGCAGCTGCGGCCTTCAAGCCCGCTATTAAACCTTCATACTCCGCTATGTTGTTGGAGACCTTTTCGCCTTGCTGGAAACAAAGCTGCACGGCGTAATAGAGTTTGTCCTGGGTGGGCGATATAAGCACCGCCCCAGCCCCTGCGCCGTGTCTGGAGAACGCCCCATCGAAGTACATGACCCAGCCTTCTAGCGCCTCCCTTCCCGGGGACAGGGACCGATCCTCGTCGGCCTTGAGGCCTGGCGCCTCTGTCCATTCTGCCACAAAATCTGCTAACGCTGCTCCCTTGATGACTCTGGTCGTGCTGAATTCGAGCTGAAACGCTTGTAGATCTATGTTCCACTCAGCGACTCTCCCAGCTGAATTGGGGCTCCCGAGCACCCTCTCCAGGGGGTATGACGAGACGACCTTGATGGGGTGACCCTGAAAATAGTGCCGCAGCTTGCGCGAGGCCACCAGTAGCGCGAGGAGGAGTTTCTGGGGCATAGGGTACCGCGCCCTTGCATCCCGCAACACTGTGCTGACGAAGTACACTGGGTGCTCAACGAGGTGGAGTGCGTCAGTGCTGGCGGCTCCCTTTGGAGACCATGGCGCCTCTCGAGACAATGAGGCCTCCTGAGACTGGCCATCTGGGAGAGGGGCCTCTCCTGCCTCTGGTGCGCCCCTCTGCGGCGGCTGGTCCTCATCAGATGCCGTGGCGGCTTCTGTGGGCCTTCCTCGTACCAGCTCCGCCTTGTCCCGGGCTGCTGCCGCGGTTTTGATTCGACGCTCCTCTCTGACTGCCACCAGGGCTGCGCTGGCGGAGTAGGGAGTGGCGGCGAGGTAAAGCACCAGGGGCTCTTGAGGGCGTGGAGCCACCATGACCGGTGGGCTGGTCAGGTATTTCTTGAGATCTTGGAATGCCTTGTCGGCCTCTTCAGTCCACTCGAAGGGCCCCTTTTTCTTCATTAGCTGGAAGAAGGGTAGCGCTCACTCCCCCAACTTGGAGATGAAGCACCCTAGCGCGGTCACGCGCCCCGTGAGCTTCTACATTTCTCTGAGAGTCTTTGGCGGGCTCATGTCTTCCACTGCCTTGACCTTCTCCGGGTTAGCCTCGATGCCTCGGTGAGATACAAGGAAACCCAAGAGCTTGCCCGAGGGGACTCCGAACACACATTTCTCCGGGTTGAGCCGTAGGTTCACTGCGTTGAGGCTCTCAAAGGTTTCCTCCAGGTCTTATATCAAGGTCCTGGCCTCCCGAGATTTTACCACGATGTCATCGACGTAAGCTTCAACATTCTTCCCGAGCTGCGGGCCCAAGGTGATATGCATCAGCCGCTGAAAGGTCGCCCCTGCGTTACGCAGCCCGAATGGCATGCATGTGTAGCAGTACACCCCACACGGGGTTAGGAAGGCTGTCTTCTCGACGTCTTCAACCGCCATCTTGATCTGGTGATACCCAGAGAAGGCATCCAGGAAGCATAGCAGGTCGCATTCTGCAGTGGAGTCGACGATCTGGTCGATGCAGGGGAGCGGGAACGGATCTTGCGGGCACGCTTTGTTGAGGTTGGTGAAGTCGACACACATGCGTTCCTTCCCTCCCTTCTTTGGCATAATGACAGGGTTGGCCAACCAATCTGGGTATCAGACCTCGCGAATGACCCCAGCAGCCTCTAATTTGCGGGTCTCTTGGATGATGAAGGCCTGCTTTTCTGTGGACTGCCGCCTGGCCTTCTGCTTCACAGGGCGCACGTTGGGGCATACGTTGAGGTGATGCTCGATTACACTCCTGGGGATCCCTGCCAACTAGTCTGGCTCCCAAGCGAATACCTTCTTGTTTGCACGCAGGAACCCGACCAGGGCCTCCTCCTGCTCGGGTTTGAGGTGGGCGCCTATGGTGAAAGTGGCGTTGGTGGATCCGTCCTCATCGACGGGTATCTGCTTGGTTTCTGCCTTGTCTTGGGTGAATAACTGTTTCTTCTTGGCGGGCGCAGCCCCCTTGGGCTCGGGGGCCTCCAAGGCGGCGGGCTGTGCCAACGCCGCTATCTTGAAGACGAGCTTGAGCACCCGCAGAGCGTCCCCAGTGTCCCCGTGCATGGTGAGGACACCGCTGCTCCCGGGCATCTTCATGAGGTTGTACGCCGGGTGCGTCGCGGCCATGAACTGGGCCAGCGCCGGGTAGCCGAGGATGGCGTTGTAGGGGAGGCCGATGGGGGCGATGTCAAAGTCGACCAGCTCCGTGCGGAAGTTGTCGTAGGTGCCGAAGGTCACTGGGAGCCGGATCTGTCCCAAGGAGCCGGACGACCTACCCCCAATGCCTGAGAAGGGCCGGCTGGGCTGCAGCCGTTCCAGGGGTATGCTGAGGAGGTTGAAGGCCTCGACTGAGAGCACGCTGAGGCCTGCCCCGCCATCAATGAGAGTTCTGGTGACGGCCACCTGGCAGATGGTGGGGGTGCACAGCATGGGGAGCGCGCCCGAGTAGGCCGAGTTGGAGGGGTGGTCCTCCGAGCTGAAGCTCAGGCCGGTCTCAGGTGCCGCCCGATCCAGGGGAGCCCCCTGCCGCGTGGAAGCGGCGCTGACCCGGCGGATGAACGGCTTGACGTGGTAACTTGTAGGCGGCGCCTGCGAGCCACCCAAGAGGGCCGCGACGACTAGGGGTGTCGGTGCAGCGCGATAGGCGGGGGAGAGGTTGCGGGGCCCCATGGGCGCGCGGAGCGCGTGGGACGAAGAACCGGATGGGGCGAGCGAGGGAGTTGTGGTGCGGCCGTCTTGGCGCATGGATGGATGCTGAGGCGATGCTTGCTGCCCGTCTCCCGCCGGGCCGGTGGCGGCGTTGACGGCAGGTGACGGGGAACGGCAAGGACGCCGGCCGACAGGGGCCGTTTGGGCGACGCGGGAAGCAAGGGCGGCCAGGCGCTCCGCGCGGGCCCGACGAGGTTCAGACATGAGCGCGATGGTCGGAGGAGAACGGGGTAACGGAAGACGAATTCCTGCGCACCCCTACCTGGCGCGCCAAATGTCGGATTTCGGGTTCCGGCAGACCCTTGAGGTTCGAACACTGGGGTGCGCGTGGAGATTTCGCCTCCTACCTACCTGCACCCCTCCGCCATGCTAGGATCTAAACTAAGGAAAGAACAACACAAGAGACACAGGGTTTATACTAGTTCTGGCCACCGTTGTGGTGTAATACCCTACTCTAGTGTGTGGTGTGGTGGATTGCCTCTTGGGCTGATGATGATGAACAATACAAGGGAGAACAGCCTCGCGAGGGTCTGTTCTTGGCTGAGGGGATGAACTGCTGGGAGGAGTTCAGCCACCTCTCTCTCTCTCTCTCTACTCCCCTCCGACCGACCCACTTGCTGTGTGGGTGGCTGGTCCTATTTATAGAGGCCATGGTCCTCTTCCCAAATATTGAGCGGGAAGGGAGCCAACAATGGCGGGCTAATTTGAAGGGGGACAGCAAGTATCAGCTATCCTGACAAAAGTAGTCTTCGCCTGCGCAAAGCTCTGGTGATGACGCCGTCTTGGGCTCCACGGTGACCTCCATCTCGTAGTCCTCCTGGTCTTGGTCTCGTTGCACCGAAATGGCAACCTTTGCCTGATGCCTCGGTACACCGCGGCTGCGCTTGCCCCCTTTGCACCAAATCGGAAAGGAGGATGCTGCGCGGGCTGGCACCCGCCTGGCGTCCTGAGCTGTCATGGCTTGCGTCATGGGCACCTCGTGAGGTACCCCGCCTTGATCTCTCCACCTCCTCGTGAGCCAGCCTGACGAGGCCGTGCCCGAGGAAGCTTCACGTCGTCCGCCCCGCGAGGCTTGGCCCCTCGCGAGGATCTTGGGTTTGTGTTGGTGAAGATGGGTCGTGCTGGGCCCCCCTTTGAGCCACGCCGCAGGCCGCAGGCAGGCAAGTCTGGGGACCCCTGTTCCCAAAACGCCGACAACCTCCATACAGGTGCCTCTCCTGATGCTCCACCATGTAGAGGCTGGCTCTTGCTTGAGAGCCCACTCCTGCACTTTTTCCTTGCCTCTTTCCCCCACATATGCAAAAATGCCATGTAAAGCGGGCTTATAGCCCACTATTGTACTTGATCCTACAGGTGCTAAGCCTGCCACATAGGCATAAAGTCTAATGTGGCAAGTTAATTAAGAAGAGGGAGACTCGTTTGGTGACCCCAAGAAGAAACGGTGATAAGCGCGTGTACCTAGATGAAGCAAACTTAGAAACAACAAACTAAGCACCTATGCATTGGGGACTTGAGTTGCTAAGCCATTTAATGCCCATAGCACCTCATCTAAACACCATTTCATTGGAAGAGGTCACTCCTTGGCAAATGCAATAAATACTACGAAGAAAGAGATAGAGAGAACTAAACAAAAAATACTCTTATAGCCAACCTTATAGCTAACCTTGTTGTATGAGTGACTAAGTGATGACTATGTATGACATGCCAACATCAGATAGCCTAATGCACCGTGTTAAATCTCCAAGGGTGCGACCGTGTGAGCAAGGCGACGGTCGTGGTAGGCGCGACCATGATACGGGCTGCTGGCGGCCCTTGGATCTGAGATCGAACGGTCGCATGCTAAGTTGCTGAAAATTTGCAGAATAACCCTCCAGGATAGGATATTCACCCATAGGTCTAGAATCTCGCCATGCAACCGTTCGACATTTTTACAATCAATAAACCACTTCTAGTCGTCTCGTCCTTTCACATTACGGCAGTTCCACTAATCCTAACCCTCCTCCGAAATCCATGGCGTCCCAAATCTCCATGATCGGCGGTGAGTACAAGGTTAGAACCATCACCGGTGATGAGTTCGACGTCATCTACACCCGTTCTTCTGTAAGGGTGAAAGAATGCCTTGCTCGCTTCTAACGCATGTTCGAAAACTCAAATGATGAGTGGGTCGCTGGGCTAGATGTTGAGTACACCATAGTCCTGGGAAGCGAGAAGAATCTAAAGGAGGCAGATAAGAAGAAGCCCACCGTGATCCAGGTTTGCGTGCATGACTTATGCTTGGTGTACCACATATGCCATGCCGACATTGAGTGCGAGGAATTTAAGAAGTTCCTCAAGGGCGGCCGAGTCAAATTCGTTACTATAGACTTTAGGAATGACAAGGAAATCCTGGGTCGGATAGGCCTTGTTGTAGGCGACCCCTTCGACCTCCAAAAGGAAGGGCTGGTGCCCTCCCTTGATCAGCCTTCAATGCTGACCCTGGCAGGAGCCATGGTTCATCCTTCGTACGGTGAACTGAAGAAACCTCCACGCACGTTTCATCATGCATGGCAGTGGACTGTACTAGATATAGACCACATCCACTACGCTGCAATGGATGGCTACCTTTGTTTCAATATCTACAAGGGTTGGATGAAGAGCAAGAGCCAAGTGTGTGGTTCAAGCAAAGAAGTATTGCCCCAGAGGAAGAGGGACAAGGACGAAGTCGAGGACGTGGACGAGGACTCCGAGTAAGGTGGCAGTGTCGTTGCTCATGGTGGTTCTAATGCAGTGTCTACCGGATTAGTTGCTTAGTTTAATTTCTGGTGTGCTTAGTTTTATTTGAGGGGTGTGTTGTGCTGAGCCCCCAGCAGAACTATGTTATGTTTCTTCTCGTTATATTTCGTACATTTCATCTTTTAGTTGGTATAGTACTACCACTCGTTTCTTCACATTATATACGTACAATATATATGGCCAACATCATATAGCCAGCAGTTTAGTTGTCAAAGAATTTCAGGGTGCTTAGTTTTGTCAAAGAATTCCAGGGTGCTTAGTTTTGTCAAAGAATTCCAGGGTGCTTAGTTTTATTTGAGGGGTGTGTTGTGCTGGACACCATTAACTTATCATTGTGAGAATCGGCTTATTTTTGTCATGTAACATGGTCAATGGGTTTGACGTGAAAATAACAATGTCTAATGGCATTTCTGAGCAAACATCTAACTTAACGATTGCATTTTTTAGATATCTAATTGCATTTTTGAGCAGGCATCTCATGGATCGATGGCATTTTTTGAGTAGTTGTAACTTCTAATGGCAAAACTGAGTAGTGATACACAACTAGTGGCATAAATAATGGGAACCCAAGAATTAAATAGGTATGCTAATTTCTTTATTTCTTTATACCTTTGTGTGCGAAACAATATACGCTGCCTCCCCCAGATTTTCTTTACAGAGGCAACATAGAACTATATGAGTGCCATGTTAAATTTTGGAATTATTCCAGGTTTGTTTGGCTTTTTTATACATTAATTGAGTTTCTAGTCATTTAATGTGCATAATTCAAATTTGAACTACAAGCACATGCTCCCATGCACCAAAGTTGATTGAAAATTCACATGTGTGCCCTCGGGTGAATTTCTAGGTCCCATGCAATAAATGGGAATGAAATTCAAACATCTGGGCATCGTGGTTCGACCGAGAACATTGAGAAGCTTGGTTTTAAAATTCTTGTAAATCCAAAACACGCCTGAAAATCATGAAACTTGGCATGGTGTCATGTCATGGTACTACCATGTTGTGGTAAAAAAATTGTAGAATAGGAACAAGTTTTGGTATAAGTTTCTTGTAAACCGGAGCTTCTCTCAAGAAGGCTCATGGTTCTGAGAGGGAACGTGTCACCTTTGTGTGCCTAATTCAAATTTTAAATACAAGCACATGCTCCTGTGCATCAAAGCTGGTTGAAAAATCACATGTGTGTCCTCGGGTAAATTTCTAGGTCCCATGCCAGAAATGGAAATGAAATTCAAACTTCTGGGCGTCATGGCTCGGCTGGAAACATTGAGAAACTTGGTTTTTTAATTCCTGTAAATCCGAAACACGCATGAAAATTATGAAACTTGGCTTGGTGTCATGACATGGCACCAACATACTTTGGTAATTTTGCTGTCCGATTTGCGAAGGTGCACACATTAACCATCAACAAAGTCATTTTGGAACAAGTGTTGTCACGTTACAATCGGAAACACAAGTATTATTGAAACCGTGGGTGTTCTATTTACCATTTACGTGCCACCACACGTCCCCTTTTTTATTCGCTAGGAGGCGCCGTGCAGGGTAGCTATTTGAGTACGGGAGGCGTGCTAGCCATTTGACCTCCATCTGCCGTCCACCTCTCTCCCAAGGTCTCCATTAATGGCGCCCGAGCCTCTGTTTAATGGCGTGGCAATGTCTCACTCGACTGAGATTTAAGAGAGAAAAAAGAAAATCTGAAAATAAAATTTTGCACGGATCTTGATGTAAGATCCGACGGACCTATATAGCATCTACTTCGACTTATAGCAAGACTGATGAATATATATAAGGACGACGAGGGTGGATAATAATTGTCTTACATAATTAGGAAGATAATTAAAAAAGGCACATGTGGCTATGCCCGAAATACACAAGGGCAAAAGAAGAAGGAAGACGCATACAACGATCTGGCTCGCTGATCTCTACTTTCTTTATGCGATGCAGGTCGCGGATACTAGTTCTCGCGGCGGGCGATGATCTCTTTCATCAGTTGCATGTCCTTAATATGCTGCTTGGCAGCATCCATGGATTCCTCCACCAGCCTGTTGCGCTCGATGCGGAGCATGGCATTCTCGTCCATAAATTTCTTGATGATGGCATCCGTCCTCTGCAACAAGGCAGCGGTCTCCTCCTCCTGCTTTGCCCTTCCGGTGATCTTCGCCCTCAGCAGGTTGCGCTCGCCCCGGAGCTTCGCATTGCCCTCCCCTAGTTGCCGGATGACGCTGGTAGCCTCGTCCTGCAACCTCACCCAGCCGGAGATCTGATCCATCTGGCTATGGACCATTGCATGCATGCGCCTGTAAGAGTCCTCGCCTGCCCGCGAGAAATTTTCCCAGGCCGCCGCGGCGCGGTGAGACCTCCGTGCTACTTCTGCGGTGCGGCGACACATCTCTGCTGCTTCCGTGGTGTGGCCGGACCAGTCTGCTACATCGATGGTGCGGCGGGACCTCCGTGCTACTTCGGCGGTGCGGCGGGACCTCTGTGCTGCTACTGCTACGCGGCTGGACATGTCGGTTGCTTTCGCGGCGAGGTGGGACATCTCTCGTGCTTCCCCTTCCATGCTCACCTCTCCCTTGTGGAAATCTCTCGACCTAGAACTCACGCTGGCTATGGTTTGATTGACTTGATTGTTTTTTGTGGATGAGGAGTTGAGGAGGAATGTGCAGTCATCTTAGCATAGTAGTATTTATAACCGAGTACTACTAATACGCTCCTAAGTGGGAAACCGTTTAGGTTGTGATCGGTGTGAACAGTTTGCAATTAAATATAGCGTGGTAGTAGTAGTAATTTGGAATGTGACAAGACGCGCTCAAAATTTATTGACGGTTCTAGTTTCGAAGTGCGGCACTATTCCCGGATGGCGTAACGTCAGCACGTTTTCTCGGCCATGGTATAGCACATGCCATGGTACTAGTTCTTTTTCTACTGATGTGTACGTGCAAAAACTGGCACCGTCGGATACATATCTTACGCTTGGCGTTCGACAAGAATAGCCTCGTGGCGAGCTATAGACTAGTCTTTTTTCAGAAGCATTACACCTATCTATCGGGACTTCTCGCACGCACCATCCACTACTAGAAAAAGGGATATAGATGGGATTGACACTAATGGCAAACCAGACAAGCGGTGCGCCATTAGTATATACTAATGGCGCACCACCTTCTGATACGCCATTAGAGCTGAAACTACTAATGGCGCACCTGGCCCAGGGTGCGCCATTAGTATCAATTTTTTTTCTGAACTAGTGTGCATGTCCAAACATACTAATGGCGCATCCAGACACAGTGCGCCATTACTAGTTGTAACTAGTAATGGCGCACCTGTCGGAAAGTGCGCCACTAATGTTGTTTTTTTATTATATTTTTATTCCTGCGCCATTACTAGTTTAAACTAGTAATGGCGCACTGCGGAACAGTGCGCCATTAGTATGTTTTTTTTTGCAAAACTACTAATGGCGCACCACCAGAAGGTGCGCCATTAGTAACCTGGATTACTAATGGCGCATTTAGAGTTGGTGCGCCATTAGTAAGTGGGCAGCAACAAGATATTTTGGACAGCCTCTCCTACCCACACTCACTTTCTCCCCACTTCATTCTCTCCACCTCCTCCTTGTCTCGGGTGCCTCCTCTTTTTCACCTCATTTCCACCATAGATTCATTCAATTTAAGTGGTTAAATTACCTTGTTTTGATAGGTAAGTAAGGGGGGAAGCTATATTTATGTTGTTCTCCCTACAACAATGTGCACATGCACTTTTTATGGCCTAGCTAGATCTATGTATGTTCATGGTGTTGCATATGTTTGTGGTGTTGCATATGTGTTTGTGTTTGGAGGTGTACCGGTATTTGAAATGCGATAGTTGCCAATATTTTGCCAGAATATTGATTCATTTCCGTTTCGGCGAGAATTTTGGCATTAAGCATTCTTTTTGGTCCTATTTTTAGGGAAAGTCATGCCAAATTTTTTCTTGGTTCTAAAATATCATTTTGCTCTACCCCGCAGGCGACCATGGTCCGCACGATGACCGAAGGCATCGTGAATAGGTTTTTGAGGTCCGCGAAGGCCGAGATGCTTCAAAAGAATGAGACGGAGATAAGATGTCCGTGTCGAAGATGCAAGCTGAAGAGCCTTATTGCGGACCCGGAATCCGGGCAGGTGCGGGACCACCTGCTCTTGCGTGGTTTCATGGATGGCTATCGGTGGCAAGGTGATGAAGATGACTACGAAGTCGTCCATGGGGGCCGGGCAAGAAATGACGAAGGGCAGCAAGACAACCACCGCGGCTCGGGCGGGCGAGAAGACGAAGAATCCCCAGGAGATGATCACGACGGTGATGCTGTACACAATCATCATGTAGAAGATGCAGGACATGATGATGAGGAAGATGCCGGAGCAGACGACGGGCATGATCATGAAGATGATGATGCCGGCGGAGCAGACGATGCTGGACCATCGATGGGCTGGGTGCATGACCCTCATATTCAAGAGCTGCTTCTCAAGCAGACGGATAACGCAAGAGCTGCCGCCCGAGAGAAAGCCAAGATGAATCAACTTGAGTTAGACGCGGTTACTCCATTGTATGAAGGATGCAGGCCCGAGGATACCCGCCTGAAAGTAATGCTCATGGCTCTGGAGATGAAGGTAAAACACAAAATGACCGACGCATGCTTCGACGAGAACATGTCATTCTGGCACGAACGTCTTCCCAAGGGGAACAAGTGCCCGACCAGTTTGGAGGAGGCAAAGAAAATCGTGTGTCCTCTAGATTTACCGCACGTGAAATACCATGTGTGCATGAACAATTGCATCATTTATCGGGACGAGCACGCGGAGTCTACCATATGTCCGGCGTGCGGCGTCACTCGATACAAGAAGAGGAAGAAAGCTCCTCGAAAAGTGGTGTGGTACTTTCTGATCACTCCTCGTCTGCAGCGGTATTTCACGGACCCTAAGGTAGCAAAGCTCCTGCGTTGGCACGCGGATAGGGAGGAGAAGAAGCGAGAAGATGACGCAAATGATCCAGAGATAGATAAAAAAGACAAGATGTTGAGTCACCCTAAGGATGCGAGCCAGTGGCAAGCGTCGAACTTCGAAGACCCAGAATTTGGGAACGATCCAAGGAACATCGTGCTGGGCGCGAGCACCGATGGAGTCAATCCGTTTGGTAGCCAGAGAAGCACACATAGCACCTGGCCTGTGTTTGTGTGGATGTACAACCTTTCCCCCTGGTTGTGCATGAAGAGGAAGTACATTCACATGAGTATGCTAATTGAAGGACCGAAACAACCAGGGAACGACATCAATCTGTATCTGGGGCTGCTGAAAGAGGAGCTTGACACGCTGTGGAAAACGCCAGCCAATACGTGGGACGCCGCAGAGAAAGAATATTTCCCTATGAGAGCCGCGCTGCTAACGACGGTGCACGACTATCTCGGTTACGGATATGTCGCGGGGCAGGTGGTCCACGGATTTTCTGGATGCGTCAGGTGCATGGATGACACAACGTATCGCCAGCTAGATAGAGATCCCGGGTCTTCGAAAACCGTGTTCATGGGACATCGAAGGTGGCTTCGCGACGATGACCCGTGGAGAAAATGCAAGGATCTGTTCGATGGTGAAACCAAACCCCGAGGACGCCCGCGTACGAGGAGCGGCGAGGAAATAGACGAGCTATTGAAAAATTGGAAAGACTGCCCACTGCCGGGAAAGAAGCAAAAGGCGCCAGAGCTGGGAAAGAAGCGAAAGGCGCCAGAGCCGCTGCTGAAGGTATGGAAAACGAGGTCTGTTTTCTGGGACTTGCTGTACTGGAAGATCCACCGTGTGCCTCACAGCCTTGATGTCATGCATATCACGAAGAACGTGTGCGAGAGTCTGCTTGGTACCCTGCTCAACTTGCCAGAGAGGACCAAAGATGGGCCGAAAGCAAGGGCATACTTGAAATCAATGGGCATCAGGCAGGAGCTTCACGCTATATATGATGATGATGAGGCGAAGCAGGACACGGAAAGTCGTCGCAAAGGCAAAAAGGCCAAGAAGACCGGAAATGACTACCCTCCTGCATGCTTCACTCTAAGTCAGGAGGAGATCGAGCAGTTTTTCACCTTCCTCGTAGGAGTAAAACTTCCTTACGATTACGCGGGGAAGATAAGCAGATACCTAGACCCAGCGAAGCTGAAGTTCAGCGGGATGAAGTCTCACGACTGTCACGTGCTGATGATGCAGATACTTCCAGTTGCAATCCGTGGGATCATGGACGCGCACGTCCGTGAAACCCTATTTGGCCTATGAAACTTTTTCAACGTCATCTCTCGGAAGTCTGTTGGCGTGAGGCAACTCAGAAGGCTACAGGAAGAGATCGTGGTGATACTATGCGAGCTTGAGATGTACTTCCCGCCCGCATTCTTCGATGTTATGGTGCATCTGCTGGTCCATATTGTGGACGATATCATCCAACTCGGGCTGATGTTCCTGCACAGCATGATGCCGTTCGAAAGGATGAATGGTGTCATCAAAGGATACGTTCGCAACATGTCACATCCAGAGGGAAGCATAGCCAGGGGCTTTCTGACCAAAGAGTGCATCTCCTACTGCACGAATTATTTAGGCATCGAGAACCCCGTTGGTCTGCCCGTCAACAGGCACCTCGGCAGGCTCGCTGGATGGGGTCACCGTGAGGGTCGCCGCGAAATGCATGTCGACTTCGAGGGTTGACTCGCCGACTTTGAAAGAGCAAACCTAGTCGCGCTACAACACATAGACGTGGTCGATCCTTGGGTGGTAGAGCACAAAACCTTTATTAAGAAGACGTACAATGACCGAGGCCAACAGAGGACAGACGGAGATATACTCAAAGAGCACAACTCATGTTTCACGCATTGGTTCAAGCAGAAGCTTCTGTCGTACCCTTTACATGAGGATTCTTCCGCGGAAGAACAACTCATATTCGCCTTGTCACAGGGCGCCGAGCACAACCTGATGACCTATGAGGCGTACGATATCAACGGCTACACATTCTACACCGAGGCCAAGGACATGAAGAGCGATGGTTATCAGAACTCCGGGGTAACGATGGAATCCTACACCGGTAACGACAAGGACAGATACTACGGAAGGATCGAGGAGATCTGGGAGCTGAGCTACGCTCGAGAGAAGGTCCCGATGTTCCGTGTCAGATGGGCCAAGAGCGTCCTAAAAGAAGACCGGTATTTCACCACCATGGTTATACCCGAAGCCAAATCCAAGACCGCGGGCGCAAACGTCACCGCGAAAAATGAGCCATGGGTACTGGCTTCCCAAGTGGACCAATGCTTCTTCATTACCGACCCGTCAAAGCCCAGTCGTGTTGTCATGAGGAGAGGCAAAAGGAAGATCATCGGAATGGATGGAGTAGCCAATGAGCAAGACTTCGACAAGTACGGCGACCCGAGGATTGAACATGACGACGATGATGAAGTAGCAGTATACACCACAAGAAGAAGCAGGACCACCCTACCTAAAGGACGTCCGTTCCACAGAAGAACTCCATTTGCGAAAAAGAAGGGCAAGAAGATTGTGAACAGATAGCTAGCTAAGATCGATTGTATTTAAATCGTAGCCTTCATTTCTCGATTGTATTTCATGGGCACTTTTTGAACTATCATGAATATTTTTAAATTTCATGGACACTCGATCTCGATCCCCCTCCATCTCGATCGCTATCCCACCTCGCCAGATCCGGTCCCCCTCGCTGCCGAGCACCCCCCGGTCCACCGGCCGCCGCCGCCGACCCCCCGCACCCTCGATTCCCCTACTCAACCGCCGCCGCCGACCCCCCGCACC
>NC_041392.1:293831846-293832484 GCF_002162155.2 Triticum dicoccoides
CACCCCTCCCCTACTCAACCACCGCCGCCGACCCCCCGCACCCCGCGCACCCTCCCCCGCTCCACCGGCATTACTGTTTGATGATATTTTTTAAAAAATTATTGCTGTCTTATAAAAAAATATTACCGTTATGATTTAAACAAGTTTGAACATATTTAAACACAAATAAGTATCAAACATCATTTTAAATGCATAAAAAAATTTGTGGAGCCTGGGAATCGAACCCAGGACCTCCTGGTGTGAGAACTGGCTGCTGACCAGTCGAGCTAGTAGAGGGAACTTGGTGTAGATCAGGTCAGGTGGAAGATAACCTGTTGGCTCGAGCAGAAATCAAAAAAATACTAATGGCGCACCACGGTGGGGTGCGCCATTAGTATGGATGTACTTATGGCGCACCGAGGGGTGGTGCGCCATTAGTATTGTGCCATTAGTATTGACAAAGAGATTTCACCTAACAAAAAAGGTCAGCGCCCACGCCATGCTCTTTCTCTCCCCTCTGTCTCTCTCCCCTCACTGCGCCATCCCCGTGCCCGAGCCGCCCCCGTCGCCGCCGACCCCCACCGCCCTCGCCGCCGCTCTCGACCCCCACCACCCTCGCCGCCCCTGACCCCCTGCCGCCCCGCCGCGCCGGTCCACCA
>NC_041392.1:293832675-293919065 GCF_002162155.2 Triticum dicoccoides
CGCCTCGACAACCAGGCGCCCCACCATCCCGACGCCCTAGCCGCCCCGACACCCCGCCGCCTCGGTGCCCCAGTGAGCTTCCCCCTGTTTAGGATGTTAGTTTACTCGTAGATTTTGTCTCGGTGGTCCCTTAATTGTCGGCCTCACTTCAGGCATCGAGCAACATCAACTTCCCCCCAACACAGTTACCATTTTTTAACTGTACATGGTTGTTCTCTCTGAAAAACACTAGTAGGCCTTGGAAGCGGTTGTGTATAATTCAGCAGTTACATAGTTTATAGTTTCTAAATTTCTCAAATCTGGTTCTTTCTGTTTGTGTTTTGACTGTTACATATAGTTTCAGCGGTTAGCCATTGCGATTAAGGAATATACTTTGAGAAGAACAAACACCAGTTATAAAAATTGTTTCATTGCACCGTCAATGACGGGTGAGATGGCAGCACCCATGCAGTTCATTTGGTTCAGTTTCTATAGTGCAGTTAAGAGTATTAGTGCTTACCGTTATTGAGTAAAAAAAGGAAAAGACAAACAATGTGAAAGAATCAGATTACGTGTGGTAGAGAGAAGTTCCTTCATTTTTTTCTAAGTGCACTGCAGTACTTGTTCCTTTGTGCACCATAAGTAAAACTAGCTAATTTTATGAAAATGTATCATGTCACTGTCCGTGACTCTCTCTTTTTAAGTCCACATTCTGTTGGTGGCTCGGTTAACTCCTAGGGTTTTAGCAGTTATGTATAAAAAACATAGAAAAGCCCGGCGGAATTAACTTTGGATTTTCTGCATTTAACTAAAACCCATAAAGAGTACAATTCATTATTGAATAAAATGAAATGGCAGTTTATTTAGAAATTTGGAGCAGTTGTTCTATGGTTTTTTTAGCACAAAAAGTCTGATTATATAAGCAAAAACAATTGTTAGCTTTTAGATGTTGTGGTGGTTCACTTGGGGGTATGTGTAGCAGTTAGCAAAAACAGAGGACTAAAGTGCTCTGTTTTAGCAAACCAGTGCATGCATGCCTTTTTTCTTCTTCATTTTTTTTCACTGACGACGAATGCTGGCAACTCGACAGTAGCTAGCTAGCAGGTGTTCCTTTACAAGCATAGTAGAGCATAGTATGGATTCTAATGTTCAACTCTGACTAAACAGGTTCTGCAAACGGTCTTTTACTGCACTTGACTGAAGAAGTAGGCGTCTGCTATATCCTACACTTGAGGTGAGATGTGTTCTCAGGTTTACATTGCAATGGGCACTCTTCTTGTAAACACAAATTCAGATTTATATACTATATGCTGGCATGACTGTTTTTATTAGGCAGGACAGTGCAGTAGTTGATGTATCTTGGATTGATTATAAAGTTGCTTGGGTTTAATATTACCCAGTATGATGATGTATCAATGTAGCGTTAGCATATGAGCCAAGTGCTAGTACTGCTAGTAAATAGCTAATACAGTTAATGAAGAAGAAAAAAAAACTGCTAGTACAGTTAATGAAGAAGAAGAAAACTGCTACTACTGCTAGTAAATAGCATCGGACTGATTGTATTTTATATATGGCCAATACAGTCTGATGGACAATACAGTTATTGAAGAAGAAAAAAAACGGCTAGTACTGCTAGTAAATAGCATCAGACTGAATGTCTTTTATATATGGTACTGCTAGTAAATAGCTTCTTCTATATACTAATATGCATCAAAGTGTAGAACAAAGCATCAGACTGAATAACTAACAGTGGGTAATTAATTTGCTGGTACTAGCTAGAATTTGGCACTGAAAAGCAAAAGCAAAATCTAATTAACTGCTGGGTAATAGCACTGGTACTAGGTAGCTAAAATATGTGTTCTGAAACACTGAGAGCAGAAACACTTACTACATACATATGCTCAAGAAACACTTACTAACCAGAAAAGGTTTTGACTTGAAATGTTAATAGCACAGAGAGCACCACAAGTTAAACACCTCAATCTGTTAGTATTTGTCTGCATTTTCTCACATTCTTCTTGTATCTGATCCAGTATTGCTTGTAGTGGTTTGTCCAAAATGTTGAATGATACTGCTTGGAGATGCATATATTGTTTCACCTCTTCACATGCCAATGTATTTTCCATGTTATGATGGAGGCCTTTTTTGCCTTATCCACCCGAGAGGCCCTTGAGTTTGCTGGAATGTCGATTAACTTCCGTTCTGGCAAATTCGGGTACTCCATATGTCGGGTACTCCACCCGAGAGGCCCTTGAGTTATGCATGGCTTTTAGGGTGCCTCGGTGTCGATAAAAACCGAAATGATGAAAGCTTAGGCTTTTAGGATACCTCGGTGTCGAAAAACCCTCAATGATAAAAGCTTAGCTTTTAGGATGCCTCGGTGTCGACAAACCCTAAATGATGAGACCATGATCTTGTTCCTTGACAATAACCAACTTTTTGACCAAACTTTGTTCCTATTTAGAGAGAAACATGGCCAACAACGATGAGGCCGGGGGTTCGGGCGGCAAGGCATTCTGGAAGCTGTCCCAGGAGATGGAGGAACAACCTCACTTGTATGAGGACGCCGCCTTCCCCACCGATCCTGAGACCACTGATGGTACCGCCGAGGATGACCCCACTAATGCCACCACTGATGGTGCCGCCGAGGATGCCACCACTGATGATGGCGGCGCACGCACAGATGGCAGCCAACCGAAGAGGCAACGGAAGGACCGGCGCCCAACCGTGCTCCGCACCCTCAAGGAGGAAGTTACTGAGTGGACTCCGACGGGAATCCAACGGCGCCCGAACGAATAGTCAAGGGGTACTCGCTTCAGCTCGGGTGCATTCTCCGGAGCACCGTCTCGATCAACACCGAGAACCTGAGGCATCCTGGCCGAGGGAATTTGCGCAACCTCCTCTTCACGAAGCTGCACGAACGATAGAAGTTCCCCGCTGAATTTGAAAACATAAGCCTCAAAGGGAATAAAGTGAACAATGCTGCCCTCACGAAGATGAGCAAGGCCCTGTCTAGTTGGAAAAGCAATGTGAAGAGAATGATCGAGAAAGGTGAGAGTTATGAGAAGATCAAGGAGAAAAATCCTTCGATCACCGAAGATGACTACAACGACTTCAAGATCAATTGCTCGAGCACCGCAAACTCCGAATCAAGTAAGTGGGGGAAAGAAATGCGGGAGCTGAACTTAGGGGAACACACACTCGGTCCCGGCGGTTACAGAGTGGCGGAGCCTATATGGGACAAGGAGGAGGCGGACCGTGCCGAGCAAGGCCTACCGCCCCTCTTCGATAAATACGGTGACAAGCAAACCAGGAACTTTGTCACGGCCCGGTACAAGAAGGACCCGAAAACAAAGGAGCTTACCACGGATCCGAAGACCAGGGCGCTTGAGCTTGTTCTGGTAAGGAATACACCCCCGTGTAATTAGCTCCATATGGTTGCATTCTAATTAATGAAGCCAAATTTCTAAATGGTTCACATTCCTTCCGCAGGCGACTGAAAGCAGTAGTGCGGGGTCGACTAAGAGCAACCCTTGGGACACCACTCTAAATAGGGCGTTGAATGTAATGAAGAACAAGGATAAGCTCAGTAAGCCGACGTCAGCTGGTCGTGTGGCCGGCAAAGGCTTGTCGACAAAATGGTCGTCATACTATAACACTGGTGGGCGGAAGGAGAAAAAGACCAGCTCGGAAAGCCAGGCGCGCGAGGTTCAAGAACTCAGGGCACAGGTGGCGCGGATTCCGGAGATTGTCCAAGAGCAAGTGGAACAACAACTCGGAAGGACGATCACCGCCATTGTGCCTACTTTGATCCAGGGGATCAGTGCGTGGATTGCGGGCGGCCAACAGGGGCCACCCCCGATTCCTAGCTTCACGGCCAGCAACTCGCAGAACGCGATGGCGGGGCCATTGGTGTCTCCGACGCCGGCACGGGAGCTTAATGCACCCGGGTGTACGCCGGCCGGCACCTCTGCAGCAAGCGGCCCCTCCGTCAACTGCACGCCCGCCGTTGGCGGTGCCTCGACATTAGCCGAGCTCGACGCCATCATCACGGTAACTAATTAAGCCTCTCTCGGCTGAGGACTTCATATCCTTGCCTTTGACTGGGCATCCCTGACGCCCTACATGTTTTCGCAGGGCGCCGCCGATGTTCTGTGCACTCTCCTGCACTTCGTGAACAACGAGTTGGTCGATGTCGCCAAGGGAAAAATCGTTCAACCGGGCAACCCCTTGTTCCACGGTACCCAGATGCCACCCAAATTGTTTAGGGTTCAACTGGTTCGGGTGCTGCCAGGCTGCGACGAGTTGTTACCTCCGATTCGACCCGTCGGGGCCGACGATGATGACATGATGACCCTCAGCGCCTGCCTGAGCTGGCCCCTGCTTTGGCCGAAGAGCCAGATTCATTTGGGGGCGGGGGACACCACCCCAAAGACAACACCGCCAGTCGTGCTGGCGCCAAGTCGGCCCCATGGCAAGACCGCCGCAACGGTGCCGAACATCCCTATGCCACTGGATCCAAACATGCATATGGCACAGGATCAGAACGACGACGACTACGATAGATTTGCCAACGTCGATCGGTACTTTGCCGATCATGGGTACGGTGGCGACTTCATGGGGCCTCCTTCTCAAGAACCCAACCCAACAAAAGACATGCGCGATCTAGCTGGTACCGCGGAGAAGCCAAGTTGCAACAGACGTCGTCTGCCGTTTAGCTCTCAAGAGACGCCTCCAGCTGCCGACTTCACCGAGCCTCAGATAGGCGAGGTGTGAAATATTATCAGCCCCTACACACTCAAGAAGGCGGTCTGTGAGCAGAACTCGGTCCCATTACAGGAGAAGAAGAAGGCATGCAAAAGAAAGACTAACAAGGGTGCGGGCCAGCGGGCACCGAGTACGATCCGTGCTGAGGACGGGCCACATTCACCTGAGGATATCTCGAGAAGGGTGCATGTGGCGGGTAGGCCGATGCTACCGAGAAATATGCTCGATGCTGCAACCGATGCTATGCGGAGTCTGCATGACAGTGTTCTTTCTTTGGAGAAGCGGTGTCTCGGAGAGAAGGATGTGGCATACCCGGTTTTCGCGGCCAAGGTGCCAGAGGGTAAGGGCTTTGTGGATAACTCCATCGGGGGTACGATCGTCCTGCGGTTTGATGACATCCACGCTATGTTGAACCTTCATCCGCTGCACTACACCTTCGTTTGGCTATTTTTGCTGAGTATGGAGATGCGGATCATTCACGACAAGACCCCGGACATCGTGATAGTCGACCCCTTCTACATGCGTGCCAAGATCTTGGGCGGCGCTGGGACCGGCAAGTCGCGACTTCTTACCTCGAAGGCGTCATTCTGGCAAACCAAGATAAGGATAACTTCCTCGTGCCTTACTTTCCCGAGTAAGTCCTCCCCTCAATCGCCCCGTAACATATGAATTCTTAGATTTCGATCGTTTTTCTTTTAACATTCCATGTTTTCTGTAGTGACACACATTGCACGCTCATCCTCCTAAGCCCCAAATATTCCATGGCCACGTATTTCGGCCCGGACCGTCAGTCGAACGTAGACTACACAAATGTCAAGAAGGTTCTTGATGATGTTCTCCCCGGCTACGTCAAATATGGAGGCACCTTCACCAGGCCTATTCGTAAGTACGGCAAGCACGTGTTCTCCCACAATACGACGTTCTGCTGCGTCAAGCAGCCGCCTGGTGGTTAGAAGGGTGCCTACTACGCCATCCATCACATGCGGGCGATCGTACGGGACCATCATCAACTTCTGCTACCGAGTAAACTCAAAGATTGGGCCGCGAGCGTGTCGGCAATCCAGGACGCGGACATCAGACAAGAATTCTTTCGCATCCAGTCGGAGTTTGCGGAAATCATCCATCAAGATGTCCTTCGTACCTCGGGGCAGTTCTACCTCAGAAATCAACCATCCAACAGTGACATCGACACAATGCTACAAATGCAGGCTGACAACGACCGTTATTTCATGACTCCCAGGATAGACGGCGGCTTCATCCACGCTCCGGTCCCTTGAGTCGAGTCAAAAGCAGTGATGCTGTGTCTAGTTCTGAAACATCGATTGGCTCATGTTGTAATTAAACTTTAATGAACTTGTAGTATGTCTCTTTGGTTTCAAGAGTCGTTCAACTTAGATGTAATCGATGCTATTAATGTCTTGCTTTTCTCTTCCGATCGTTCTGTTGCATACTTATATATTGCTTATGTATTGTCTGTGAATTGGTACTAACGTTTCGTTTGGCTACTGCATAGCGATGCCGTCGTATGTCGTGTACAAGGGTAAGGTTCCCGGAGTCTACGACGACTGGGAGGAGTGTCGGAGACAGGTTCACCGATTCAGCGGTAAAAGTTACAAAGGGTACACCACTAGGGCCGAGGCGGAATCTAGATACGCCTGCTATCTAGCGGGAGAGGGGAGGGAGCGCTGGAGGAACCGGATGAAGACGAGTTTCATCGTGATGATGCTCATCGTGATGACCGCAGCTCTCTTCTATGTGATGGTAGTTTAGATGATCGATATCGACTTGTAATGTGAAGACAAACTCGCTACTCGCGGTCTCGAGGCTTGTAATATAATGTTCTATCTTTGTTCGGTCTTTTCAATTCGGAGACTAATATGATGAATTGTATTCAGAGACTAATATGATGAATTGTATTCAGAGACTAATCTTCTATTGTATTCGATGAATCTGTTGTTGATGTGTGCTGTCTATATTTTGTCCAATTATACATTTTGTAACCTGTGCAAAAAACAGAAAATAAAAAAATAAAAAAAACCTAATATTCATACTAATGGCGCATCACATCACAGTGCGCCATTAGTATGACAAAGGATACTAATGGTGCATCGTTAAACAGTGCTCCATTAGTATGCCGAAGTTACTAATGGCGCATCTTGTTGTTGTGCGCCATTAGTATGCCAAAGCACCTGGGTATACATGGCCCCCTGGGAGGCATACTAATGGCGCACTATTGTATATACTAATGGCGCATATGAGGTGCGCCATTAGTATACCAGATACTAATGGCGCACCTGTGGTGCGCCATTAGTAAAATATACTAATGGCGTGGCACTAATGGCGCACCACTAATGCGCCATTAATGGCCAAATTAGGTGCGCCATTAGTAGGCCTTTTCCTAGTAGTGATCACTGCTCCCCTAGGTCGATGCCACCCACATACACTTGTACTCTGAGAAGAGGTGCACGCACACACTCATCCTCTCTCACACACGCATCTGTAGCTATGAATTGTAGTGTTCTCAACCATCCGATTGGCTCTATCATAGGTTTCATGTTGCTCCTTGGCCTTGAGATTGAGAAGTTTAAAACGCGGAGGCTAAGATGGAGGCGCGGGGTTTTGGTTAATGTGCGGTCCGCACACGGCACCAACATGACACGAGCTTCGTCTGCCTGGTGCGCATGCAGTCAGGTGAGTTGTCCAAGTATAGACACAACCAGGCCCTCGTTGGTATCCGCGCCTCGACTTTGGCTGGTCATAGTGGAGAGTAACATAGACTAGTTACTAGTCTATGTTACTAGTACCTTCATAGTGCGTAGTGTCATATAGTATATGCATAATTTGGCGACGAGCGCTCTCTATATGTACCACCTTTTTTATTTAATTTCATCTTGTTAGTTTGCTCCATGGCGCAATCCATCGATACTACTACTGTACAAATGTATACACTTTTTAAAAGGCTAGAGGGCGGGGCTGTCTAACTTGGTCCTTTTCATGAGGGGCGAGGACCTTTGTGATTTGACGGCTCATTACTGCTTGAAGGCGGGACCTTGTGATTTGACTGCTCGTATAAATGTGCCGATGACCTGAGGAGGAGCAAAGAACCATGCGGTATACTCAAGTTTTCCACTGGAGTAGTACTACGATGGAGGAGCATGAAACACAGCAACCCAGTGCCATATGGCGATAAAAATGATCTAATTTGATAGTCATCTCATTGTTAGCATTGTTCTATTCATGCCTCGCAGAGAACATGACACGTGCGGCGAAACACCCGAAGCAAAAGAAGAAACACAGGAGTAAAAGAAGAAGGAAGATTATCACCCAAAATGATCTAATTCGCCACGGAGTCATAACTGCTTCTTCATAGCCTCCACGACCTCCATCTCCTTGCACGTCTCCTCTGCCATCTTCTTCATTCTGTCCATGACGCGAGATTTCTCGACGCGAGCCTTCATCATCTGTTCCACGGCCGCATTATGTACCTTGATAGCAGCCGGGTGCTCGATGCGGAGCTTCGCCAACTCCTCCTTCTGTTCCATGACAAGGGCATGCAACATCTTCATCGAGGAACTACTACTCTCATGCAGCTTCTTCCAGCTGGCGTTCTTCTCCTTCAGCAGGTCGAGCTCGTGGCAGAGCTTCTCCTTGTCCTCCTGAAGTTGTAGGATTTCACCGGTCGCC
This sequence comes from Triticum dicoccoides, assembly GCF_002162155.2. NCBI lineage: Eukaryota > Viridiplantae > Streptophyta > Magnoliopsida > Poales > Poaceae > Triticum > Triticum dicoccoides. Next base: position 293,841,106 of record NC_041392.1, read on the forward strand.
TTCTTCTTCAAGGCAATGCTCTTCTTCAGCAGCATCACCAACCCGACGGTCAACTCCCCTTTCTTATTGAGCTCAGCGGGCATGTCGTCGAGGCTCTCCTTCAGTAGCTCCACCAAGCCGTGAATGAACTCCTTCTGCTTATTGAGGTGCTTATTGAGCTGATCGGGCATGCCGTCGAGGGATAATGACTCCAGCACTGCCAGCTTGGCATGTTCGCCTCCACGGCTAGGGCGCTCCTAGGAGCCATCGCCAGCCCGTGAGAGATCTTTCGAGGTCTCTACGTGGCGGTGAGCCCTCTCTTTTTTCTGCAGCCTTGGTTGTCGCTCCCTTGTTACAATTAGTTCTTGACCTAGACCTCTGCGCACCGGACATGGCAAGGATGGACGAGAAGCACTTATGAGGAGGAAAGGTAGAATAATTATCGGTTAGGTAGTTCCCCTTTTTATAACCTAAGTACTAGCACTAGTACTAATACCTGCATAGTGGGAACATGTTCAGGTTTGGTACGTACTAGTAGGTGTGAGTAGGCTTGCACTTAACTGTAGCACTAGTACTTTCGAATGCGATGGGAACAAGGTAAATATAAATCGATGGGTTTTGGTTTCGAGGCCCGAAACGGCTCCCGATGAGTTTAGTGGAACATAAATTTCAAGTAGACTACACTGCTCAGATGCATAAATATTATGTTACTGTAAAAAATTGGCACGAAATATGAAGGAGACCAATGGAAGTACTACTATCAACCCATGATTTAACTACTCGCATGCGCGGCATGGAGTAGTAATGTCTTTCTTCCGCCCTCATGTCCACTCAATTTGCATGTACTGTATTAATTGACCATCCATGAAGTGAAGGACTTTACACGCGTCAAATTATCACATGGGGTGGGTCTTGGTACAAAATTGCGTCCGCCCGTGTACCCGCGTGTGCGTGCGTGGCGTGCATGCACATCTTCGCTTCGTGCATGTACCGCCAGTGTGGCTCAGGGAGGACGAGTACATTCTTCTGGAAGCAGCAGCATGTCACTGTGATCAATCCACACAAGATGTCGCGACAATGCCTCCACATGTGCCACGTGGCTTCATGAACTGTAAGAGAGACACTGTGTAGCGTGCCATTGTGTTTTGCACATACTCAAAGTACTAGTAAGGTACACGTGCATTGCACGCGTCAGATTTTGCAGCCAAATTATGAATAAATACCACACTATAGCATGTAAGCTCTGAGTCATATATGCCTAATGTAGACCTTCGGTTAATTCTTATAGTTCATCTCATTCAAAATCAATTAGTTTTTATAAAAAAAACCTAGGGCCTCTTTGATTCGTAGGATTTCCAAAACGCGGGAATAGGAAGAACATGGGATTAGAGTGGAATGTCGTCTTGAATCCTACAGGATTGTACGAGTGTTTGATTGTGCATAGAAAAAACCCAGAATTCTTTCAAAGAGGTTTGAGTGGATGGGATGTTTCCTATGAAATCTAGTGCAAATGGATTGTATGAAAAAATTCCTATGGTTTACAATCCTACGATTCAAACAACCAAGATAGGAAAAATTCCTAAGGATTAGAATCCTCCAAAATTCCTTTGAGAATCCTTTGAATCAAAGAAGGCCTTAATCTATTTTATGATTCATGGAATTGTGTGTTGTAAAGCATAAAGTAAAAACAAATAATGGCAATTCAACTAGAAAAAAAGTTTGGGCAGTTATGATACGGAAGATTCTAGAACAAATGAGAACCACTGTTGTTTTGAGGTTTGTGCATTATGCTTAAGTTCAACCATGGAGTCTGCTAGATTGTACATGTGGCAAAATCCGGTGGGGGGCTAGAAGATGGTGCGAGGGGCCGAGTAGAGGGAGACTATGAAGGAGTGCACAACTATGAGATCGATATTTAGAGAGAGGGGGCGAGAAGGTGCGCTGTTGCACGCAGTGGTGGAGCCATGAAAAATGTCCCATGAGCTAGGGGGACAAGCATTGCTAATCCTTTACGAGGAGGGCCAATTCATCAACTTAAACCATTTTTACCAGAAATTGTCTAATGATCACATTCATATTAGCCTCGATATATAGTGATGTTAGGGGGGCAGGGCCCTTGCTGCCCCATGTCTTCGCCATTGTGCGCGGGCCTGAGAGATGAAGCGGAAGGCATGGATGATGAGAGGGGGCGTTGGATATATAATTAACGTGGGTGTATTAGCTATATATGTAATCCTATATAGAGAGGTATAGATTGATCGATGTGGACGTGGGAAAGAGGGTGAGACCTCACTAGATATATAGATTGATCAGTTTATGTGGAAAACTATGAAAGACCTAGCTATATACACACACACATAGAAGAACATCGATCATTGGACATGCATGTGAGAGATAAAGAATGCCCGCTATGATGGAGAGGGGGATGTGTGTGTGCCTTCATGGGAGACCGACCTGAAGAAAAAGATTGCATGTGTGCGATGGATAATGCCGATTGGTAGTGTTTGTGCATGCATGCACGAGAGAAAGTTAGTGGTACAATTATAAAGAGAAGACCAATGTGTGGGTGTAAAAGACTAGGCGAGGTCATAATCAATGTAAAGTTGAATTCAAATATTTGAATAAGATATCATGATGTTTGAAACCCATGCATGCATGAATATAATGGAGATCTGCGCGGTGTGGTTTGGAAACGAGCATGTTGTAATGTATACAGATTGAACAAGGTCAGGCTGGTTTTAATTTGAGATACTGATGGCATACATCATTTGGCCACATTGCATCCGTGCACGGACACACTATTCTAATTGGAGATGATGGGTGGCTTTTGCATCACATATCTATATCTATACCCCTATATATATATTTTATATTTTATATTTTTTATATAGTGTGCGGATAACTTTAACTTTGAAAGATGGTCGTTGGATGAGGCCAATCCGATGGTGCAGAGGTGGCAAATTTGAGCACTATTGGCTGTTGGATATCATCTAGATTCCACCATATTTTGCCATATCTACAATCTAGAAGACTCTATGGTTGAACTTAAGCATAATGCACAAACCTCAAAACACAAGCACTTCTTCTTTGTTCTAGAATTTTCCGTATCAGAATTGCCCAAATGTTTTTCTACATGATTTGTTTTTACTTTATGCCTTACAACGCACAATTCCATGAATCTTAAAATAGATTAGCTTTCTTATAAAAACTAGATGGTTTTGAATGAAATGAACTATAAGAATTAAACGAACATCTACATCATGCATATATGACTCAAAGCTTATATGCTATAATGTGGTATTTATTCATAATTTGGTTGCCAAATCTCATGCGTGCAATGCGTGTGTACCTTACTAGTCTAAATGGTGTTTGTGTGTGTGTTGTGCGTATTAAACACATTGTACGTAGTATATCATACTAGTCTAAATTGTCTTTCTTTTGGGTACATGTTAAGCTTGTTCTCTTGAAATTTCAAGCTAGCGTCTCTTTCTATCGTGCTGCGAAACTCCCGCCTCTTCAACCCGCGCCTTGTTACCCCGAAATATTTAAGATAAATGTTTGTCTCGTTGTGCTCCGACAACTCCCTCCATCTCAACCCGCGCCTTGCTATTCCAAAATTACAACGCGCGTGAAAGCTCCCACCTCCTGTGAAATCCTGACATGTGAAACGCCCGTGTTACCCCTGAACCGAAAGAACCGCCTCAAATCGGTGGGGGTACTTTCATAACTTACCCCACATTTCGGACAAGCGCGTCCCTAAGCCATGGTTCCCCACTACCATCCCATCCGCCCACCCATTCGTACACCAAGGCCGGGAAAACCCATGAAGCCCCACACCCTCCTCCGTCCGCCACCCAACCGGAGCCTCTTCCCCGATGACGTCGTCCACAGCAACACCTCGACGTCCCTCATCCACCGTACAGGATGAGGATCCGTTGTCGATCTGGTCATCCCGCCGGTTCAACCACCCCGTCCTCCACCTCCAAGGAGTTGCGCCAACGTTCCCCTTGTCTTTCGTGCCACCTCCATTCCCACACCGCCGTCTTCACCTGCACCACCGGAAGAGCATCATCATCACCATTTCCTCGGATGAAGTTGTGGCCTAATCGGCGCCACCAAAGAGGTTGTACACGAATCGCCGCATTTTCTTCTTGATTCGATCTCACGGTGCTGCCGGCGCTCGGTCCCGAGTTGACATGGCGCGGCTCCATCCACGGCGGCGTCGCCGGCCACTTCCTCCACGGCGTCGCTCCCTCGGCGGCGACGTCCACATCAGTAGGAGTTGTTTCTGCTTTAGCTCTTGCTCGCGCTGCTACTCTACTCTTTCTCTTGGTCCCCTACCTTGTCTACTCTTGCTCTTGCTCTTGCTTGCGCCGCTGCTCTCGCTCTTGCTCTTGCTTGCAATGCTGCTCCGATTTAGCTACACTTCAGTCGACTGAATCGACTTTTGGGTCAGTCGACTTTCAGGGGGTGGGGGGGCTCGCCGGAGTTAAGGAAGAACCAGCCACAACAGGGAAGGGGGCTCGCCGGAGTTAAGGAAGAACCAGCCACACCGGGGAAGGGGGCTCGCCGGAGAGGTACCCCACTATCTATCTTAGGGTTCAGGGTGGGGGCGATGGTGGGGCGGTGGCGTGGGGATCACCGGAGAAAAAGCTCGGAATGGGGGGGGGGCTAGAGGGATGGCCGGGGTGGCGGCGGACCGGCGGCGGGGAGTGTTTTCGGGGCGGGCGGGGCGGCGCACCGCCGGTCGTGGGCAGCTGTTTCGCCGGTGGTGGCTGGTGGCTCAGGGGGGTGGAGGTTGAAGATGAACTGCAGGCCCTTGATTTCGTATCCAACAGCTTCAAAATCTACTGACCAGAGATGAAAAAGTCAGTCGACTATCGTGTAGCCTCACCTCTAGTGCGTTTAGTTTCGATAGTAAAATTCAGTTTTGACAGCAAAATTCAGTTTCGACAGTCAAGTTCAGTTTCGACAGTTAAATTCAGTTTCGACAGTTAAGTTCAGAGATGAGCGGTTCATGTATTTTACATCTAGCACTTTGTGGTTATGTATTTTACGTCATCTATTGCAGATTCTATTAGAATTCTACTCAGGTTAACGTTGTCTCTCTTGTCCTACTTCAGCCTCGGCATCGTACAACTCACCGGAGCTGCTTGAACGATGAAACCCCCCATCACAGCAGAGCAGTACCTTGGGCTCCGTCTCCAGACGCCTAAGATCTTCTTCCCCTCCTCCGACAGCCAAGTCAGCCGGAGCATCCTCACCGGCCAACCCAATCACTCTGAGATCGACATGGCTTCTCCAAAGAGGTTGTACACTTGTTGCATATCTTTTTTACTCTACATGTTATATATATTGTCCACTGAGCACACAAAGTACCGGGAAATATGATTATTTTATCCTACTATATGACAAGTAGTGAGGTACCAGGGAACTTAGCTATCCATGATGGAGACTCTTGAATGTCATCATTGTTTATCTCTGCGCGTTTGAGCTGTGCATTTGTCAATGGCCCTCGGAATTGAGCTAGTAGGGCAGTGGCCTGGGTCCAAAGTAATAGAAGTAGCACAAAAACATTTTTTAGTGTAGGCTTTTCCTTGCTCAAGCCTGCCTACTAGAATCGCTAGTGCTTGAAAGGAAAAGTGAATGAAAAAAATAGGAATTGGAAAGTTTCCTATGGTACTACTTTTCATGAATTTGGTGCAAAGGAATGGAGCAAAGGAAAACTGTAGGATTTGTTCCTTTAGTGTCTCCTTGAAAGAAAAACCGTAGGAATTTTAATTTCCACTTGTCCTCCTTTTCAAATTCCTATTCATGAAGCAAGACTAAAATATAGTAGCATAATAGCATTATAATCGTACATTTTCTTGTGGTTTGACTTAATCTCACCATGCTTCTTTGCATCCTGTGATCTTCCAAATCTTGTGAACCAAACACCCAGATTGGCAGAAATCATGTGTTTTTAAATTCTCTATTTTGCACATGCATTCCTATCCTATTCCTGGCTATTTCCTATCCCTGCATTGTTAGAATCCTCAAATTCGAACAAGCCCTTACACAATTACTTCTGTTATAGATATGTGCCAAAGAAAACCTTGTGTGGTTTTTCCTGCTCCTGTGGTGATGTATTCCACCCCAGCTCAGTTGCTCCAACGATGGAAGGGTTCACCACAGCAGGAATCCGCTCTCCAGACTGTCTTTCGCCGCCTCAGATCTTCTTCCCCGCCGTCGGCAGCCACGACAATTGCATTACCATCATCAACTGAGCAGATGACCTTGAGAATTACACGGGTCCGCGAGAGAGGTCGCACTCTTTCGTGTCTGCTTACGTTATGCATCGCTTAATATGATGACATGATAGTTTATCACCGTGTTCACCTATTAGACTCCGAGTCAGGTCCAAACTTATGCTGAAACTTGAGTTTTTAAATGGTTGTGGGGTACATATTGGGGCAGCAATCAGTACTATCTGTCTACTATCTGGTTAATCTCGAGTGTCTACTATGAGTTTCATGTTGGGTGCAAACAAACATTAAAGGAGCAATTATCTATATTTTTAACTAAAGCTATTATCTGCCTACTATCATTGGTTTTGAGTCTATCCACAGTTTGCTACCATCACTCTGGATTTGTGGATGCACTCCTTACATAACCTCACTATGTTTTATTCGTATGCATGCCAGTTATTGTACACAATGGAACTGAACATGTAGAACAAAAGAGACGAGCCTTGCGTGGCAATAAAATTTCATGCAGACGTCGCTCTATGGTGGGCACAAAGGCAACCCCGTCCACCCATTTTGGATCGTAATCAAGAGGAAGATAACTGTTCTGAGGGGGATTCAGAAGCAGAAGACCACTCCTATTTACCCCATGAGGTGTTCGCTCTAACTTGGCATCCTGATGTTGGTAATATCATGCATATGGTGCCTTGCATTGCTTACTGTATACATCAAAGATGTCATCTGTTTAGTTTAGACATGCTTTGTATCAATGCCATCTGTTTAGTTTCTTTATCGTATATGTGAATCATGCAATGCCATCTTGTTTAGACAGGCATCATATATGTGAATTTTGCAATGCCACCCTGGTTAGCCAGTCATCTTATATGCGAATTATATCATGACATCATTTATTATTACGTGTTAAATTTGTCAACAATTTTAGTACATTCAATTACTCTTCCTGTGCATCAGCCATTCGACATGGTCATGGAAAAATCTAGAGTGGGAACAAGGTCTTCAGAGCAGACAATGCTATCTGACGAAGCACATGTCTTGCTGGTTACAGATAGCTCCTCGGAGGAGGATTCAGAGACAAATGACCAGTCCTATTCCCCCCCCCCCAAGGTGCAAGCTCTAACTTGGTAGGGTTATGTTGCTCATATCGTGCGTATGGTATCTTGCATTGCTATGTCATTTGCTTAGTTTAGACATGCTTTGTGTGAATGCCACCTGTTTAGTGTCTAATTACCATATATGTGAATTATGCAATGCCATCTTGTTGCAAGACATTATATATGTGAATTATGCAATGCTATCTTGTTGCAAGGCATTATATATGTGAATTATGCAATGCCATGTTGTTTAGCCAAGCGTCATATACGTGAACTATAGCATGCCGTCCCTTTTTTTGTATTTGTCATTGCTTTTGTCGACAGTATTTCTATATTCAACTGCTCTTCATGTGCATCGGCCATTTGAATTGGTGATGGAGAAATCAGGAGTGAAAACAAGGTCTTCAGAGCAGACAATGTTACCTGCTGAAGGAGATATCTTGCTGGTTACAAATAGCTCTTTAGAGGAGGATTCAGAGGTAGATGACCAGTCCTATTATCCCCGTGAGGTGTATGCTCAAACTTGGCAGGGTTATATTACTCATATCATGCATATGTTGTATTGCAATGCTTAGTTTTTACATCATATACACGATATTGAATGCCATCTCCTTAGTTGACACATCATATATGCAATTGCCCTCTGCTCACTTCCTTAGTATATAAATCATATATTTGAATTATATCATGCCGTGATGTTTAGACAACATGTATCTGAATTATGGCATGCCAACCCATTTTCTATAGACATAACATAGTTATATCATCTCATCTTGTTCACATAGTCATCATATTTTGAATTATGTCATTCTATCCGTGAATTATATCATGCCATCATGTTTCCATTGACGGCATGTTTGTGATTTATGGCATGCCAACCACTTTAATAGACACATCGTATAGTTTTATCATGACATCCTGTTTACATAGTCATCATATTTTGAAGTATGTCATTCTATCTTGTTTAGTTAGCCATCATACATGTGAAATTGTGTCATGCTATCCTATTTAATTAGCCATCATCTATGTGAAATTATGTCCTGCTATTCTGTTTGGTTAGACAACATAAATGTGAATTATTTCATTTCCTGTTTTCTTCCCTACTATCCATTGCACCTGTCTATCTTACAATGTCTGTACATTCAATTACTTTTCTTGTTTATCAGCCATTTCAATTGGAGGGGGTGATGGCAGTATCTGTGGGAGTAAAAACACGGTCTTTAGAAAAGATCGTACTACCTGTTGATGGAGATAGAACCACGGTTGTACTTGCCCAATAACCAGTCCCACCACACATAACCCAGACTCACGCAGATTGTACCCCTACCTAGTTGGACAGAGAACCAACTACACCCCTTCTAACCCCAACCCTAGTAGATAGTAACCCAGTTCCCGTTGACACAACACCGTCTCCACCACATAGCACCCAAACACGAGCAGTTAGTAAGGCATCTGCAGTGCCCAAAGCACGAGGACCACCACTCCGAACCCCAAGTCAACGCTTAAAGTAGAAGAAGAATTGTTCTCAGGTCAGGTTCTGTATCTATGGTTCATACTACTTTGCTCTTGCATCACTGTATTTACTCATACCAACTAATTTCAGATTTGAAGGATGCAATTGCAACTCCAATGGCGCAACAGGTATGTTTTAAACCTGTTTCTTTAACGTGTTTGCTGTTGTAACTTGCTCTATGTTGATTTTAGTTTCAATTGAATACACAGTTATGTTCTCATGCCATGCACATTACAAGTGTTGTTATTGCTGTGTAGTTTTCCACACTTATATTCTGTCTATGCTGCTTTGTCTTAAATAGATATGATTCTAATTGTATCTATCTTGATTTGGCAACATAAACTAGAATGGTATAGACCATACAGTGACCATACTACATAGATATATGTTTGTTTCATGTTGTTATCCTGTCCACCTTACTACTGAATTGGTTTACCAAAAGGAGTTTCATATACTACATTGTAAACATGTGATGTGTTTGTTTGTTTCTCTTTTAGAACGCGGATAAAATATTGGAGAAGAGTACCCCGATATGCGATGGTAAAGGAAGTAATGCAGATAAGGTTTAAGATAGTGAGACATCCCTGTTGGTCTCCAGGAAAGCTGATAAAAACTATATTGAAGACACTGAGACAACCCCAAAGTCCTGTCTTGATGTAGTGTTCGAGTTACTGGCTACTACTGCTGGCACCAGCTCTTCGAACTCGCTTCCTGAATTAGTTAGGCTTCTCGAGTCTCAACTTCAAGTTGAAAGACATCGATCAGATGTTATTTGATAGGAAGCCGAAGGACTGAGGAAGTCCCTGCAGAATTCAGATGCATACTTTCTGGTGCAACAGCAAGTGCTGGAGGATTTAAGCGCCAAACAAGAGAAAGTTAATAAGCTTGCTAAGCATCTTGCCAGCATTATGGGTACCCAAGATATTGTTTCATGAGCTCTTCTGAAGTGGTTTCAGTTCTAGACTTGTTTTGTAGCGGCGTTTATATGCTGCTTTGTTCCCTATATTTGCACTGGTGGCGAACTTTGATGCCCAGTGGATGTAATATGTCTAATAGCCGTGATAGCCTAGCGTAAGTTTCTTGCTTATTTATTTCCTTATTGTCTTGTTTATTTGTTTTCTTGTAGTTAGTGTAGTTCTTTTTCCGCGGTTTGCTAGTGGCCGCAATAACCTATTTTTTTAAAACTAGGCCACATTAACCATGGGCTACATATTTACTGTACTTAACATGGGCCTCCTACAGACCATAGAAACCATGGGCCTTCTAAGGGCCGTAGAAACAATGGGCCTTCTACGGGGCGTAGAAACAATGGGCCTTATACGGGCCGTAGACACAATGGGCCTTCTATGGGCCGTAGCATCAATGGGCCTTCTACGGGCCGTATGATCGGTTGGCCAAACATGGGCCAATAACAGATCACATTATGGCCATGAATGGGCTAGAGTTTAAATCGTACGTTCATGGGCCGACCATAACGGGCCGTCGGTAATCGGTCGTATTTGATGACGCTATGAAAACGACCCAATGTATTAACAGGCCACAAATGGGCCGACTGTAACCACGGGATGAATTTGGCCCACGAGCAGAAAATGACAGTAACGGGCCAAAAGTAAATGAATGCTGGAAATGAGCCCAAGAATAAATGGGCCCTAAGAAGGCCAAAAGATAACATGGGCTGGAAACGGCCCAACGGAATAATGGGCTGTTAATGGGTATAAAGTGATACACTGTTCATTACGGGCCAGCTTTACCACGGGTCGTTAATGGGCCGAGGGTTACTAAGGGCCTCATATGGGCCGAAAGACGTCATGGGCCATACATGGGCTGGAACTTAAAACGGGCTGGAATTATATTGGACGGCCCAGATGATGCTACTGGGCCTAATTCGGGTAGGCCGTAAACGGGTGCTGGGTTAGCGGGCTGTAAATGGGCTATATGCGAACAGGCCGTTAACAGGCTTGCCGTGGGCTAGCCCGCCACCTTTTGACCAAGTCAAACGGGTCGGCCTTTTCACAGGAATGGGCCTCTGTTGGGTCATGCCATGGGTTGACGTATCATAGGCACTTTGGGTCTAATGAGTGGATGACATCTGTCCCAACGGTGAGCCGACACATGTTTCCTCCAGCCAATGATGATTTTACACGTGGAAAATCCCCGTTGGTCGGGGCTGTTAACGGGTTATCGGATCCAAAACCGGACCCGATAGCTTAACGACGTTCCGTTACGGTGGATGCCACGTGTCGGTCACCCTTGACGAAAGCACTTCTGTGACGCGCGATTTATCGTCATGGAAGTGGACACTTCCGTGATGATAATTTTGGTAATGTCATGGAACACTTCTATGATAGAACAGGTATGACTATCTCGATTCTGTCATAAAATTGTCATGGATGTACATGCATGACAGAAAACATGACCTACTGTAAGAAACACGTATCATCACGGAAGTGTATTTTTTTGTGGTGTAATCACCCCCGCGAGCGAAATCTAGTTTCCAAAACTAGTATTATCACTCTACATACACATTACTATTGCTTCACGTGCACGTCCAGGCAATATTTTTCCTTGACAGGAGTGCTTTGCTAAATTTCTCTAAAATATTTTTCTGGGGATTTCACTGTGTCGCTTTTCGCAGGAAATTTTCAAGCAGTTACGTGAGTGTACGACATTTGCAGTCTATATGATCCCAATTGTATTGCAAGTTCAACCCGTCCTCTTTGCCCGTAGTCCGGCAGACACCGCTCCACACCTCGCGACATTGACATCATCAAGCCAAGCTTGTCGGCCAAGCTATATTTCTAACTTTCTTCTCCGCTAAGTTTATTAAGTAGAAGAATTTTATTTTAATACATATAAATATATTATTCTTATTCCTGGCTATCACCACTTATATGTGCGCAGGAAGACTACTCTGCCTGGCATCGCTGTGTCGTTGTTTCTTCCGGGTCTTCTTTTTCTTCTAATTATTTATTTCACTTAAAAAATAATTAAGTGTAAGAGTTTTTTAATATATATTATTATTACTATTATTATTATTGGCTTGCACTATTTTATGTGTGCAGGGATGTGTGACCGATGATAGTTCGGCTCAATATGCATCTGAGACCGACAATAGTCCGGCTTAGCTCACAGGGAGATTTGATCTTCCTTTTTCCTTATTATTTAATTAAGTTTGGAGGACGTCTACACTTTTCACTAATAGTCTCTCTTCCATGTGCTTCCCTGATGCAATTAGCACTACTAGTTGTTGCACATCCATCAAGATCGGATTGATGCAACAAAGCTATCTTACGCATTCGCCAGCCACCGCGCCGACCGACACCTCCGCGCAAAGAGTTCGAATGATGCCAGGCCGATGTATTCGCCCCACACATGCCGACCTACATCAACATATCCGTGCTGCCACTCCGTCGAACCGACCTCGGCGCCCGGGCCAAGCTTACCTGATTATTCGCTTTGTATATATTAATTATGCATTATATTTTCTTCCTTTCAATTATTGTTGTTTCTTGCTTTCACTATTCTGTTTGTGCAGGAAATCAATTTTGACTGCGATATATGGTCACCTTGGCATGCCGATGTTGTCATCCCACTTTTATCGCCAAATTGTGTCGTCACTTTGGTGCACTGCTCGTGCCAACATTAAGCTGATGCTTGATACACTGACCTGCTTCGTCGTGTTAGCGGCGCTGGGGGCTCCACCTCGCCACATCAACAACTTAGAGTTACCACTTCGGAGCGCCGAGCTCTTCGCTCGTCCACCTTAGGGACAGCTCGGGGGCTTAGACCTAGTCTGGCGGCAGGCTCGACCACGTCATCAACACCGAGCACATTAACCAGCTAAGTTGCTTTCATGCTAAAAAAACTTTTAGTTTTTACTTTTGTTTGGTTTGACCAAGCATTATACCTTTTTGGCAAAAAGTTGTTTGTGAAAAACTTCCCTGTCAAAACTTTGTTTGTGACACACAAATTCAAATACCCCGTTTACTTGGGGGCTTCCTTTATGAAGCATTTCCTCTTGCATATAATCATACTTGTATGGCTTCGTTCCTTGTTTGTGTATTACGCTACAATATGCACCATTTTGACTTAAGTGTTCCGCAAGCTGGGTTGCCTTGCTCCCGTGTTTACCCCTACATTCCCGATTGTTCGGATAGGGAGTAAAGGGAGCACCTCTGCGATTGTCACAATCGGGTCATCCGAGCTCGGACCTCAGACTGGGTGAAGCCGAAAGCTAGCGCTCTTATTGTTTTCAATCATGGTCGGCACACAACAGAAATCATGAGTACAAAAATCTATTGCACAAGTCTCATAGTAACAATGAGCAACCGAAGAAAGGTATCGGTGGGCGTACTATTTTCTTCGAAGATGCTTCTTACACTTTGTTAGTAATACAACATCAGTTCCCTGACCGCGCTTTGTCTGTTACAACCTTATGGCCTGATTGCCTGGTTATCGAAAGCACCGTCGATATTCTCGACAGGTGGAGTACGTAACACTTTTCGGCCCTTGACCGAAGAGGGAGAAGCCGACGGTCGGTTAAGACGCATTTAAAAGTTCGGGTGAACACAGATATGATATAAGTACTTCGGTACATACAATCATTATACATAAAATTCTTTTACCCAAGTCACTTGGGGGCTCTTAAATTTATGTGAGCTGTTTTATAATAAGTGTTCTTCTTCTTCTTAGTCGTAGCAAAGTCTTTTTCTATCACTCCTTTTTTCGACCCGAGTGTGTGGTCAATAGCCGGGGGGCCTAATTTCTCTCTCAAAGTTGCTAGAGTTTACTTTGCTAAACTGGCCTAAAGAGAAGTACTCCGCCTTTAGGATAGGAGGTTGAAGCCGTAAGATGGCCTGCTTGAAGTCTTGAGATAGGATGTGTCATGTTAAAGCATGACAGAAGAACTTCTTTTCTAAGACCAATTTTCGGATTGGCACCGAACACTTGATCTAGTTCGGACGTCTAGTGTTTACTGAAGTTTTTTGGTTTTCCAAGCCTATGGCACTTTTAAACTATTTGTGTGTTTCCAGCATAAGTCTTGCAGTGCAACGCCGGATACCTTTAGAGATTCGGCAAAAACATTCTCGGATATCGCTATATATGCATCGGTTTCGAATTGTGTGTGCGGTCAATAGTTGGGTTGCCAGGCTCCTGTGCTTGCCTCCTACATTCCGCTTTGTCCGGCTAGGTGTGCAAAGGGAGAACCATTGCAATTGTGCTTCCAGATCGCATGGTTAAGCGCCTCAGTGGAGAAAGCCTTAAACTGACTGTCACAATCAGCGTAAACTGGTCAACAATCCGATGACTGTGTTAAACTATAAGATCGATGGAGGTCACCCCATGTTAAGCGGCGGGTGTCGGTGTCAAAACCGGCGGATCTCGGGTAGGGGGTCCTGAACTGTGCGTCTAGGATCGATGGTAACAGGAGACAGGGGACACAATGTTTACCCAGGTTCAGGCCCTCTCTATGGAGGTAATACCCTACATCCTGCTTGATTGATATTGATGAGTATGGGTGTTACAAGAGTTGATCTACCACGAGATCATAATGGCTAAAACCCTAGAAGCCTAGCCTATGAATATGGTAATGAGTATATCTGTTGTCCTTTCCGGACTATCCCGTTCGGTTTATATAGACACCGAGGGGATCTAGGGTTTACATGGAGTCGGTTACATGAGAAGGAATCTTCGGTCGCGAAGCTTGCCCTCCATGCCAAGTAGAGTCCAATCTGGACACGGTGCAGTCTTCGGCCTTCATGTCTTCACAGCCCATCAGCCCGGCCCGTGGATAACAGGACGGACGCCCGAGGACCCCTTAGTCCAGGACTCCCTCAGTAGCCCCTGAACCCGGCATTAATGACGAGGACTCCGGCGCGCAGATTTGTCTTCGGCATTGCAAGGCGGGTTCCCTCCTTCCGAACTCCAGAATAGTCTTCAGACGAAGTAAGTATATCCGGACCTGCGTATACAATGGCAGAGGTTGCTATTTCCAACCATCGGCTAGCGAGCCGCCCCGCGTCTTGGGGTGCGGTTTTACTGGCACGTCTCATCAAGGCAGAGATCGTGTCCCTTTATTACGGGATTTTCATTAATGCAGGCGTGGGTAACCCAACTGTCCCCTGGCTACAACTCCTTGGTAATAGGTAAGTTTGGAGACCCCGGGGAAGACGCCCAATGTTCGGGGCCTTTATATAGAGACCTAGTCTTGTTTTCTTCCTTTGCGCTTGCTTCTTCCTCAACCCCAGCCACTCCAAGTTCCAACCCTCGGGTTCCAATCGCCACCAGCCCTAGTCATGTCCGGATCTAACCATCAAGGCCGATGGGTGGCTTCTTCTGTCACAGAGGAGGATATTGCGAAGCTCCGCGCAGCGAGGTATCTGACCTCGGAAATCTTTCATCGGCTTCCGGCACAAGGGCAAGTCACACCGTCCCGCAGATCTGGCGAGAGGGTAGTATTTGTATCCCACTTTCTTCATGGGCTTGGGTTCGCGCTTAACCCCTTCGTCCTGGGGCCCATATTCTACTATGGAATAGATTTTCATGATCTGGCCCCGGACTGTATTCTCCTCATCTCGACATTTATCATCATGTGTGAGGCCTTACTTCGGACTCCTCCGCACTTCAGTTTGTTGCTCAAAAACTTTGACGTGAGGCCGCAGGTGGCACAGGAGGAGCAGGCAGAGTGCGGCAGCGTCATAATAGGCAAGCTGTCCGGCGCGATTCGTGAGGGAGTCCTGGATTAGGGGGTCTCCGGACAGCCGAACTATATCCTTTGGCCGGACTGTTGGACTATGAAGATACAGAATTGAGGACTTCCTCCCATGTACGGATGGGACTCTCCTTGGCGTGGAAGGCAAGCTAGGCAACACGGATATGTTGATCTCCTCCCTTGTAACCGACTCTGTGTAACCCTAGCCCCCTCCGGTGTATGTATAAACCGGAGGGTTTAGTCCGTAGGACAACATACAATCATACCATAGGCTAGCTTCTAGGGTTTAGCCTCTATGATCTCATGGTAGATCAACTCTTTTAATACCCATATCATCAAGAACAATCAAGCAGGACGTAGGGTATTACCTCCATCAAGAGGGCCCGAACCTGGTAAATATCGTGTCCCCTGCCTCCTGTTACCATCCGCCTTAGACGCATAGTTCGGGACCCCCTACCCGAGATCCGCTGGTTTTGACACCGACATTGGTGCTTTCATTGAGAGTTCCACTGTGTCGTCACCGTAAGGCTTGATGGCTCTTTCGATCATCGGTAGCGATGCGGTCCAGGGTGAGGTTTTCCTCCCCGGATAGATCTTTGTGTTCGGCGCCCTTGCACTGCGGGCCAATTCGCTTGGCCATCTGGAGAAAATCGAGAGCTACGCCCCTGACCATCAGGTTAGATTCGGAAACTTAAACTACACTGCCGACATCCGCGGAGACTTGACCTTCGACAGATTCGAGCCCGTGTCAGGTGCGCCACACAGTCACGACGAGCATGACATAACTCTGCCATCGGACAGTGTTCGGGAGATCGCATCTGCAACTACTCCGACTTTCAATCTGGAGCAAATCGTGCCATCCAAGGATGGAGGGATAGACCCCGCCATGGAGGCCACACTCTCAGTGGCGATGGAGCCGGATACTGACTTCACCCCTTACAAGAGCCGTGTCGCCGAACCACGGGATTCGTCTCCGGCCACGGACTCCGAGCCACCTACATCCGTGCCTATCGAATCCGACTGGGCGCCGATCATCCAGTTCACCTCCGCGGATATCTTTCATCACTCGCCTTTCGGCAATGTGCTAAATTCATCAAGGTCTCTCTCCTTGTCAGGAGAACCTTGGCTGAACTATGTCCGGCTAGAATGGGATGCGGACGACGAAGAAATTCGCTGCCCACCCACCACCCACTTAGTAGCCACTGTCGACGACTTAACCGACATTCTCAACTTCGACTCTGAAGACATCGACGGCATGGACTAAGATGCAGGAGACGAACAGGAACCAATGCCCACAGGGCGCCGGACAAGCACTTCATCACATGACATATACATGGTGGATACACCCAAAGAAGGCAATGGCGAAGAGACAATGGAGGATGGCCCCTCCAAGAAGCAAGCCAAGCGCCGACGTCAGCGGCGCTACTCTAAGTCCCGCCATAGCAAAAACAGCAATAACAGCGCAAGAGAAAACAACACTCCAGTCGACTCTAGAGGAAACGACAACCACATTGCCCCGGCGGTAGAGCACGATGAAGCTGCAAGCAGCGAACATAGTACGGATCCGACGTCCGAACACGGCGACGCCGAGGATAAACCTCATCAAACCCCCTTTGGGGAGGAAAACAGTCCGGACGAAGATGCACACATCATCTCGGAAACGCACTTGGAGCAAGAGAACCTCCGCAGAAGGCTTATTGCCATAGCGAGGAGTCTTAAGAAGCAGAAGCAAAGGCTTAAGGCCGCACAAAATACGCTCAACAGTAGGTGGAACAAACTGCTCGACAACGAAGCACAGTATGGTGGAAGCTACCACACAAAGAGCTATCCAAAGCGCAAGCTATTACCTGAATTCGACGATGAGGCCTTAGAGCCCACACAGCCGAAAAATGAAATGGCCAACCGGCCGGATCCACCACCTTGTGACCGCGATAGAGCGGCTAACAAAGTCGCACATAAGTCAACACACGATCTACGTGAGGACTTGCGCCAAAAATCCAGTACGACTAGATCCATCTACGGATCTAGGAAGCGTCCGAACTCCATGGCGCATCCCAATACAGGGGTGCCGCACACCCCCTATGTTTCACCGATGAGGTGCTAGACCACGAATTCCCAGAAGGATTCAAACCAGTGAACATAGAGGCGTACGACGGGACCACAAACCCTGGGGTCTGGATTGAGGACTTTATCCTCCATATCCATATGGTTCGCGGAAACGATCTCCATGCCATCAAATACTTGCCCCTCAAGCTTAAAGGACCAGCTCGGCACTGGCTGAAAAGCCTCCCCGAAAACTCAATTAGAAGTTCGGAGGAGCTCGAGGATGCTTTTCAGGCTAATTTTCAAGGGACCTATGTCCGACCTCCGGATGCAGATGATTTAAGCCATATAATTCAACAGCCCGGAGAGTCCGCCTGAAAGCTTTGGAACTGGTGTCTCACTAAGAAGAACCAAATCGTCGACTGTCCGGATGCCGAAGCCTTAGCAGCTTTCAAACACAGCGTCCGAGATGAATGGCTTGCCAGACACCTCGGCCAAGAAAAACCGAGAACAATGGCAGCCCAAACAAGCCTCATGACCCGCTTTTGCACGGGCGAAGATAGCTGGTTAGCCTGAAGTAGCACCAGCGACCCAAGCACATACGAAGTCAGGGATGGCAATGGAAAACCACGACGCAATAAAAACAGGCATCGAAATAAAGAAGACAGCCCAGATAATATGGCGGTAAATGCCGGATTCAGGGGCTCTCGATCAGCTCGGCGGGAAAAGCCTTTCAAAGGCAGAAGAGATGGACCGTCTGGCCTAAACAGGATTCTTGATAAACTATGTCAGATTCATGGCACCCCCGATAAACCTGCAAATCACACCCACAGAGAATGCTATGTCTTCAAGCAAGCCGGTAAGCTAAACGCCGAACACAAGGGGGGGAGACACCAAGCGAAGACAAGGACGAACCTCGCCAACAAAGCACTGGAGGACAGAAAAAATTCCCACTAGAGGTTAAAACATTAAACATGATCCATGTGACGAAGAGGAGAAGCAAACATGCACTCCGAGACACACGGGCCATAGAGCCCGTCACCCCTAGGTTCAACCCCTGGTTGGCCTGCCCGATCACTTTTGATCGCGGGGATCACGCGACAAGCATCCGGCACGAAGGATTGGCTGCTTTGGTGTTAGACCCAATAATAAACGGATACCATCTCACACGAGGTCTCATGGACGGCGGCAGTGGTCTAAATCTGATATATCAGGACATAGTCCGCAAAATGGGGATAGACCCGACACAAATAAGCCACAGTAATACTACCTACAAGGGAGTAATACCAGGCCAAGAGGCCCGTTGTATGGTCTCTCTATTGCTAGAGGTTGTATTCGGTTCTCCCGATAATTTCCGAAGCGAAAGGTTAACTTTCTACATCGCTCCATTGCAAAGTGGCTATCAAGCACTACTCAGAAGAACGGCTTTCGCTCGTTTTAGTGCAATACCGCATTACGCTTCTCTCAAGCTTAAGATGCCCGGTCCACGTGGCACCATTTGTTGGGGAACATAGTAATTTCAAAATTTTCCTATGCACACGCAAGATCATGATGATGCATAGCAACGAGAGGGGAGAGTGTTGTCTACGTACCCTTTTAGACCGAAAGCGGAAGCGTTAGCACAACGCGGTTGATGTACTCGTACGTCTTCACGGCCCAACCGATCAAGCACCGAAACTATGGCACCTCCGAGTTCTAGCACACGTTCAACTCGATGACGATCCCCGGACTCCGATCCAGCAGAATGTCGGGGAAGAGTTCTGTGAGCACGACGGCGTGGTGACGATCTTGATGTTCTACTGTCGCAGGGCTTCGCCTAAGCACTGCTACAATATTATCGAGGATTATGGTGGAAGGGGGCACCGCACACGGCTAAGAGATCAATGATCAATTGTTGTGTCTTTGGGGTGCCCCATGCACCCGTATATAAAGGAGCAAGGGAGGAGGAGGCCGGCCCTAGGAGGGGGCGCGCCAAGTGTGGAGTCCTACTAGGACTCCCTAGTCCTAGTAGGATTCCACCTCCTATATGGAATAGGAAAAGAGGAAGGGAAAAGGAGAAGGAAGGAAGGGGACACCACCCTTCCCTAGTCCAATTCGGACCAGACCAAGAGGAGGGGTGCGGCCACCCTTGAGGCCCTTTTCCTTCTTTCCCGTATGGCCCAATAAGGCCCAATACGTATTCCTGTAATTCTCCGGTACTCCGAAAAATACCCAAATCACTCGGAACCTTTCCGATGTCCGAATATAGTCGTCCAATATATCGATCTTTACGTCTCGACCATTTCGAGACTCGTCGTCATGTCCCCGATCTCATCCGGGACTCCGAACTCCTTCGGTACATCAAAAATCATAAACTCATAATATAACTATCATCGAAACCTTAAGCGTGCGGACCCTACGGGTTCGAGAACAATGTAGACATGACCGAGACACGTCTCCGGTCAATAACCAATAGCGGAACCTGGATGCTCATATTGGCTCCCACATATTCTATGAAGATCTTTATCGGTCAGACCACATAACAACATACGTTGTTCCCTTTGTCATCGGTATGTTACTTGCCCGAGATTCGATCATCGGTATCTCAATACCTAGTTCAATCTCGTTACCGGCAAGTCTCTTTACTCATTCCGTAATACATCATCCTGCAACTAAGTCATTAGTTGCAATGCTTGCAAGGCTTAAGTGATGTGCATTACCGAGAGGGCCCAGAGATACCTCTCCGACAATCAGAGTGACGAATCCTAATCTCGAAATACGCCAACCCAACAAGTACCTTCGGAGACACCTGTAGAGCACCTTTATAATCACCCAGTTACGTTGTGACGTTTGGTGGCACACAAAGTGTTCCTCTGGTAAATGGGAGTTGCATAATCTCATAGTCATAGGAACATGTATAAGTCATGAAGAAAGCAATAGCAACAAACTAAAAGATCAAGTGCTATACTAATGGAATGGGTCAAGTCAATCACATCATTCTCCTAATGATGTGATCCCGTTAATCAAATGACAACTCATGTCTATGGTTAGGAAACATAACCATCTTTGATCAACGAGCTAGTCAAGTAGAGGCATACTAGTGACACTCTGTTTGTCTATGTATTCACACATGTATGTTTCCGGTTAATACAATTCTAGCATGAATAATAAACATTTATCATGATATAAGGAAATAAATAATAACTTTATTATTGCCTCTAGGGCATATTTCCTTCAGTCTCCCACTTGCACTAGAGTCAATAATTTAGTTCACATCGCCATGTGATTTAACATCAATAGTTCACATCACCATGTGATTAACACCCATAGTTCACATCGACATGTGACCAACACCCAAAGGGTTTACTAGAGTCAATAATCTAGTTCACATCCCTATGTGATTAACACCCAAAGAGTACTGAGGTGTGATCATGTTTTGCTTATGAGAGAAGTTTAGTCAACGGGTCTACCACATTCAGATCCGTAAGTATTTTGCAAATTTCTATGTCAACAATGCTCTGCATGGAGCTACTCTAGCTAATTGCTCCCACTTTCAATATGTATCCAGATTGAGACTTAGAGTCATCTGGGTCAGTGTCAAAACTTGCATCGACGTAACCCTTTACAATGAACCTTTTGTCACCTCCATAATCGAGAAACATATCCTTATTCCACTAAGGATAATTTTGACTAATGTCCAGTGATCTACTCCTAGATCACTATTGTACTCCCTTGCCAAACTCAGGGCAGGGTATACAATCGGTCTGGTACACAGCATGGCATACTTTATAGAACCTATGGCTGAGGCATAGGGAATGACTTTCATTCTCTCTCTATCTTCTGCCGTGGTCGGGTTTTGAGTCTTACTCAACTTCACACCTTTGTAACACAGGCAAGAACTCCTTCTTTGACTGTTCCATTTTGAACTACTTGAAAATATTGTCAAGGTATGTACTCATTGAAAAACTTATCAAGCGTCTTGATCTATCTCTATAGATCTTGATGCTCAATATGTAAGCAGCTTCACCGAGGTCTTTCTTTGAAAAACTCCTTTCAAACATTCCTTTATGCTTTGCAGAGTAATTCTACATTATCTCCGATCAACAATATGTCTTTCACATATACTTATCAGAAATGTTGTAGTGCTCCCACTCACTTTCTTGTAAATACAGGCTTCACCGCAAGTCTGTATAAAACTATATGCTTTGATCAACTTATCAAAGCGTATATTCCAACTCCGAGATGCTTGCACCAGTCCATAGATGGATCGCTGGAGCTTGCATATTTTGTTAGTACCTTTAGGATTGACAAAACCTTCTGGTGTCATCATATACAACTCTTCATTAATGAATCCATTAAGGAATGCAGTTTTGTTTATCCATTTGCCAGATTTCATAAAATGCGGCAATTGCTATCATGATTCGGACAGACTTAAGCATAGATACGAGTGAGAAACTCTCATCGTAGTCAACACCTTGAACTTGTCGAAAACCTTTTTGCGACAATTCTAGCTTTGTAGATAGTAACACTACTATCAGCGTTCGTCTTCCTCTTCAAGATCCATTTAATCTCAATGGCTCGCCGATCATTGAGCAAGTCAATGAAAGTCCATACTTTGTTCTCATACATGGATCTCATCTCAGATTTCATGGCCTCAAGCCATTTCGTGGAATCTGGGCTCATCATCGCTTCCTCATAGTTCGTAGGCTCGTCATGGTCAAGTAACATGACCTCCAGAACATGATTACCGTACCACTCTGGTGCGGATCTCACTCTGGTTTACCTACGAGGTTAGGTAGTAACTTGATCTAAAGTTACATGATCATCATCATTAGCTTCCTCACTAATCGGTGTAGTAGTCACAGGAACAGATTTCTGTGATGAACTACTTTCCAATAAGGGAGCAGGTACAGTTACCTCATCAAGTTCTACTTTCCTCCCACTCACCTTTTTCAAGAGAAACTCCTTTTCTAGAAAGGATCCATTCAAAGCAACGAATATATTGCCTTCGGATCTGTGATAGAAGGTGTACCCAACATTTTCTTTTGGGTATCCTATGAAGACGCACTTCTCCGATTTGGGTTAGAGCTTATCAGGTTGAAACTTTTTCACATAAGCATTGCAACCTCAAACTTTAAGAAACGACAGCTTAGCTTTCTTGCCAAACCATAGTTCATACGGTGTCGTCTCAACGGATTTAGATGGTGCCCTATTTAACGTGAATGCAGCTGTCTCTAATGCATAACCCCAAAATGATAGTGGTAGATCGGTAAGAGACAACATAGATCGCACCATATCTAGTAAAGTACGGTTATGACGTTCAGACACACCATTATGCTGTGGTGTTCCAGGTGGCGTGAGTAGTGAAACTATTTCACATTGTTTTTAACTGAAAGCCAAACTCATAACTCAAATATTTTACTTCTGCGATCATATCGTAGAAACTTTCATTTTTGTTACGATGATTCTCCACTTCACTCTGAAATTCTTTGAACTTTTCAAATGTTTCAGACTTGTGTTTCATCAAGTAGATATACTCATATCTGCTCAAATCATCTGTGAAGATCAGAAAATAATGATACCTGTCACGAGCCTCAGTATTCATCGGACCACATACATCAGTATGTATGATTTCCAACAAATCTGTTGCTCGCTCCTTTGTTCTGGAGAATGGATTCTTAGTCATCTTGCCCATGAGGCATGGTTCGCAAGCATCAACTGATTCATAATCAAGTGATTCCAAAAGCCCATCAACATGGATTTTCTTCATGCGCTTTACACCAATATGACCTAAACGGCAGTGCCACAAATAAATTGCACCATCATTATTAACTTTGCATCTTTTGGTTTCAATATTACGAATATGTGTATCACTACGATCAAGATCCAACGAACCATTTTCATTGGGTGTGTAACCATATAAGGTTTTATTCATGTAAACAGAACAACAATTTATTCTCTTACTTAAATGAATAACTGTATTGCAATAAACATGATCAAATCATATTCATGCTCAACGCAAACACCAAATAACACTTATTTAGGTTCAACACTAATCCCAAAAGAATAGGGAGTGTGCGATGATGATCATATCAATCTTGGAACCACTTCCAACACACACCGTCACTTCACCCTTAACTATTCTATGTTCATTCTGCAATTCCCGTTTTGAGTTACTACTCTTAGCAACTGAACTAGTATCAAATACCGAGGGGTTGCTACGAACACAAGTAAAATACACATCAATAATCTGTATATCAAATATACCTTTGTTCACTTTGCCATCCTTCTTATCCGCCAAATACTTGGGGCAGTTCCGCTTCCAGTGACCAGTCCCTTTGCAGTAGAAGCACTTAGTCTCAGGCTTAGGACTAGACTTGGGCTTCTTCACTTGAACAGCAACTTGCTTGCCGTTCTTCTTGAAGTTCCCCTTCTTCCCTTTGCCCTTTTCTTGAAACTAGTGGTCTTGTCTACCATCAACACTTGATATTTTTCTTGATTTCTACCTTCGTCGATTTCAGCATTACGAAGAGCTTGGGAATCGTTTCTGTTATCCCTTGCATATCATAGTTCATCACGAAGTTCTACTAACTTGGTGATGGTGACTAGAGAATTCTGTCAATCACTATTTTATCTGGAAGATTAACTCCCACTTGATTCAAGTGATTGTAGTACCCAGACAATCTGAGCACGTGCTCACTGCTTGAGCTATTCTCCTCCATCTTTTAGCTATAGAACTTGTTGGAGACTTCATATCTCTCAACTCGGGTATTTGCTTGAAATATTAACTTCAACTCCTGGAACATCTCATATGGTCCATGACGTTCAAAACGTCTTTGAAGTCCCGATTCTAAGCCGTTTAAACATGGTGCACTAAACTATCAAGTAGTCATCATATTGAGCTAACCAAATGTTCATAACATCTGCATTTGCTCCTGCAATAGGTTTGTCACCTAGCGGTGCATCAAAGACATAATTCTTCTGTGTAGCAATGAGGATAAACCTCAGATCACGAATCCAATCCGCATCATTGCTACTAACATCTTTCAAATTAGTTTTCTCTAGGAACATATCAAAAATAAAACAGGGGAGCTAAACACGAGCTATTGATCTACAACATAGATATTCTAATACTACCAGGACTAAGTTCATGATAATTAAAGTTCAATTAATCATATTACTTAAGAACTCTCACTTAGATAGACATCCCTCTAATCCTCTAAGTGATCACTTGATCCAAATCAACTAAACCATGTCCGATCATCACGTGAGATGGAGTAGTTTCAATGGTGAACATCACTATGTTGATCATATCTACTATATGATTCACGCTCGACCTTTCGGTCTCCGTGTTCCGAGGCCATATCTGTTATATGCTAGGCTCATCAAGTTTAACCTGAGTATTCCACGTGTGCAACTGTTTTGCACCCGTTGTATTTGAACGTAGAGCCTATCACACCCGATCATCACGTGGTGTCTCAGCACGAAGAACTTTCGCAACGGTGCGTACTCAGGGAGAACACTTATACTTTGATAATTTATTGAGGGATCATCTTATAATGCTACCGTCAATCAAAGCAAGATAAGATGCATAAAAGATAAACATCACATGCAATCAATATAAGTGATATGATATGGCCATCATCATCTTGTACTTGTGATCTCCATCTCCGAAGTACCGTCATGATCACCATCGTCACCGGCACGACACCTTGATCTCCATCATAGCATCGTTGTCGTCTCGCCAATCTTATGCTTCCACGACTATCGCTACCGCTTAGTGATAAAGTAAAGCATTACAGCGTGATTGCATTGCATACAATAAAGCGACAACCATATGGCTCCTGCCAGTTGCCGATAACTCGGTTACAAAACATGATCATCTCATACAATAAAATTTAGCATCATGTCTTGACCATATCACATCACAACATGCCCTGCAAAAACAAGTAGACGTCCTCTACTTTGTTGTTGCAAGTTTTACGTGGCTGCTACGGGCTTAGCAAGAACTGTTCTTACCTATGCATCAAAACCACAACGATAGTTTGCCGAGTTGGTGCTGTTTTAACCTTCTCAAGGACCGAGCGTAGCCACACTTGGTTCAACTAAAGTTGGAGAAACTGACACCCGCCAGCCACCTAGGTGTAAAGCACGTCGGTAGAACCAGTCTCGCGTAAGCGTACGCGTAATGTCGGTCCGGGCCGCTTCATCCAACAATACCGCCGAACCAAAGTATGACATGCTGGTAAGCAGTATGACTTATATTGCCCACAACTCACTTGTGTTCTACTCGTGCATAACATCAACGCATAAAACCTAGGCTCGGATGCCACTGTTGGGGAATGTAGTAATTTCAAAATTTTCCTACGCACACACAAGATCATGATGATGCATAGCAACGAGAGGGGAGAGTGTTGTCTATGTACCCTCGTAGACCGAAAGCGGAAGCGTTAGCACAACACGGTTGATGTAGTCGTACGTCTTCACGGCCCGACCGATCAAGCACCGAAACTACGGCACCTCCGAGTTCTAGCACACGTTCAGCTCGATGACGATCCCCGGACTCCGATCCAGCAGAATGTCAGGGAAGAGTTCCGTGAGCACGACGGCATGGTGACGATCTTGATGTTCTACCGTCACAGGGCTTCGCCTAAGCACCGCTACAATATTATCGAGGATTATGGTGGAAGGGGGCACCGCACACGGCTAAGAGATCAATGATCAATTGTTGTGTCTTTGGGGTGCCCCCCTGCACCCGTATATAAAGGAGCAAGGGAGGAGGAGGCCGGCCCTAGGAGGGGGCGCGCCAAGTGTGGAGTCCTACTAGGACTCCCTAGTCCTAGTAGGATTCCACCTCCCATATGGAATAGGAAAAGAGGAAGGGAAAAGGAGAAGGAAGGAAGGGGGCGCCCCCCTTCCCTAGTCCAATTCGGACCAGACCAAGGGGAGGGGTGCAGCCACCCTTGAGGCCCTTTTCATTCTTTCCTGTATGGCCCAATAAGGCCCAATACGTATTCCAATAACTCTCCGGTACTCCGAAAAATACCCGAATCACTCGGAACCTTTATGATGTCTGAATATAGTTGTCCAATATATCGATCTTTACGTCTCGACCATTTCGAGACTCCTCGTCATGTCCCCGATCTCATACGGGACTTGGAACTCCTTCGGTACATCAAAACTCATAAACTCATAATATAACTGTCATCGAAACCTTAAGCGTGCGGACCCTATGGGTTCGAGAACAATGTAGACATCACCGAGACACGTCTCCGGTCAATTACCAATAGCGGAACCTGGATGCTCATATTGGCTCCCACATATTCTACGAAGATCTTTATCGGTCAGACCGCATAACAACATACGTTGTTCCCTTTGTCAACGGTATGTTACTTGCCCGAGATTCGATCGTCGGTATCTCAATACCTAGTTCAATCTCGTTACCGGCAAGTCTCTTTACTAGTTCCATAATACATCATCCTGCAACTAACTCATTAGTTGCAATGC
This sequence comes from Triticum dicoccoides, assembly GCF_002162155.2. Classification (NCBI taxonomy): domain Eukaryota; kingdom Viridiplantae; phylum Streptophyta; class Magnoliopsida; order Poales; family Poaceae; genus Triticum; species Triticum dicoccoides. The sequence goes on from NC_041392.1 coordinate 293,868,175, forward strand.
TTGCAAGGCTTAAGTGATGTGCATTACCGAGAGGGCCCAGAGATACCTCTCCGACAATCAGAGTGACCAATCCTAATCTCGAAATACGCCAACCCAACAAGTACCTTCGGAGACACCTGTAGAGCACCTTTATAATCACCCAGTTACGTTGTGACATTTGGTGGCACACAAAGTGTTCCTCCGGTAAACGGGAGTTGCATAATCTCATAGTCATAGGAACATGTATAAGTCATGAAGAGAGCAATAGCAACAAACTAAACGATCAAGTGCTATGCTAACGGAATGGGTCAAGTCAATCACATCATTCTCCTAATGATGTGATCCTGTTAATCAAATGACAACTCATGTCTATGGTTAGGAAACATAACCATCTTTGACAACGAGCTAGTCAAGTAGAGGCATACTAGTGACACTCTGTTTGTCTATGTATTCACACAGGTATTATGTTTCCGGTTAATACAATTCTAGCATGAATAATAAACATTTATCATGATATAAGGAAATAAATAATAACTTTATTATTGCCTCTAGGGAATATTTCCTTCACGATCACAGTTAGTGGAAATATTAAGCGGTTTCTATGCGCGGAAGAGTGTGCGGCAGCTTTAACAGCCGAGCACTAGACGGCGTCACCAACCAGAAAAAATGACAGGTCGTCAAGACCATAGACACGGTTAGACGAGTCCGGTGCACCATTACATATACATTGGTTTGATGATCAAACCCTCCTAGACAGTACCAGGGGCTTCCCGCGTGTAATCAGGGCTAGTCCGACTCAACTTGACTTATCTTGAATTTTAATGGTTTATTGATAATAACCAATTTTCTGGCATGGCAACTTTCACCTAAGTTCTTCTCTTTTACAGATGACAATCGTGCTACACCCGTCCAGGACACGGCACAACGGAGACACAGGCGTAGACGTGAAGCAGGGACCCGCTCAAAGGTTTCTTTTCAGATTAAGACCCTGCGTAAACCTTTTTTACTGTCTCTTGTTATTCACATCCTCCGGATACTCAATACAACCGAGAAGGATGCTGATGTTATTGGCATGTGGCCACGTCAGGATATTGCACGGACCTGGACACCCGGGGTTTATTATTAAGGGCATTGTTCAACCCGGCATATGTTATAAAGACCGAATACCTTAGGGAGTGTTCGGCGTCGTGAGTTTGGCCTTATATGCATCAGCTCCAAATCATGTCTTTGGTCAAATGTTGGGTTTTCCCGGCTCCCATGTTTTGGTACCTTATGTTCCGCTATATCGGCTAAGGTAGCACTGGGAGAACTACTGCGATTGTGCCCTGGTTCATCCGGATGAGCACCTCAGTAGAGAAAGCCGAAAACTGACTGTCATGATATAGCGCGAGACTGGTCAACCACTCGATGACCCAGCGGAATCTTTGGGATTCCTCTGTATTAACGAAGGGCCATTTCCCAGTCATGTACGTACGCGCCCCGTATTCGGACGAGCGCAGAAGTACCAGGGGCTATATAGTAGCCCCACCGTCAAACTCCTATGGCTAAGTGAAAGTGTTAAAGCAATATAGTTCGATTGCCTCGTTCGCTGCGCTACCACCTCCTTAATGGACCAAGACGTTGGATCAAGGTGTAATACGCGTTTTTTGCAAACACCCCGCATTATATGCGTGGGGGCGGAAGCCGACGACTGCAAACTTTCAGGTTATATACATATATACATAAACGGCCGCACAGGAGGCATCATAATACTTTCAGGCAAAAGTATAAACACGGCCTTGATAACTCAATAAAACATTGTTTTTACAATGGGAGTACATGTCACTAGAACATAATATTCTTCGAGCACTGGGCCTCTATTGAACGAGCGCCTTCAAGGACTTCTTCAAAGTAGTGCTCGGCACCACTCGGCCCACAGCCGAACCCTGTGTTGCAACAGTGGTGGCCTCCATCTCTGCCCAGTATGTCTTGACACGGGCAAAGGCCACCCGCGCACCCTCTATGCACGTCGACCTCTTCATAGCATCGATGTGCGACACAGCACCAAGGAATTGTTGCACTAAACTAAAGTAACTATTCAGCCTTGGCCCTCCCGGCCATAGATGATCCACAATAGACCTCATGGCAAGTCCGGACAATCTATGGAGCTCGGCCCACTCGGCCATTCACTGATTCAACAGCAGCAGACACACTGGAGCATGGAACTGTGACCAGAACAGCTTTTCCACTTTGCGATCTTTTTGATCCTTGAAGTACTCGGCCGCATCAGCAACACTTGCCGCCAAATCCACATAGGCATCCACAGAACTCCATAGTTTATCAAGAGGAGCATGCTTCGGATCTCCAAACTTAGTCCGCAACAAGAAGGGCTTCCCAGCCACTATATCCGCAGCTTGACGCAGCTCCTCCTTCGTCGCTCTGATTTGGGAGCGGGCTTCCTTGGATGCTACCATGGCCTTATCCAGGTCCATCGCCCTCGCTCGGCTTTCCTTTTCAAGAAGCTGGTAACAGTCAGCGGCATCTTTCAACTCAATGGCCATCTTGGCTATTCTTTCCTTGCTCTGGAATGTGCGGCCTGTTCGGCCCTCAACTCTTCAACCGCCTTCAGAGCGTCTGCATCGCTATTCCTTGCTTGTTCCTTGGCTCGGGCAAGCTCCGCCTGAAGGGTCTCCATGGTGGCAGCTCCATCTGCAGTCACAACATATTAAAGATACTGGCATCATGCTCCTCTTACTATGTGTTGATCACCGGAAAAATCACGTACCCTGTGCCTCGTCAAGCCGCTTGTTGACAAGCACGATGTCGGCATCTGCCGCATCCAGTTGCTGCTTTAGCTCGGCAAACCCATCAGTCCGGCTAGCCACCGGAGCTTCAGCCACCTGCACATAAAGGCGGTATGGTTATTACCTGGGACTATGATCCTCTGTTTGCCGCCGTTTTCGACGACAACCAGAGTCTCAGGGGCTACTATCTGCATAGGGCACACCTAACATGTGCGGTACTGTCAAAAACATACACTATTTCACGCACCTCAAAGCCTTTCAGCAGACGCATAAAACCTTCATGCAATCCACTTTTTGCGGATGAAATCCTTTCAATTATTGTACCCATTAGCGTACGATGCGCTTTTGAGATGGCCGCTTGCTCCAGAAGATCCTTCAGTGCATCCGACCGCACACTGTACGATTCCGGACTCTTTCTGTTGCTCTCTTTAGGAGCCGAATACTGAGGACTCCGGGTAGCCAAAGGATTACCCTCTGGCCTTGGCGGATCAGGAGAGACCCTCCGCGACGACACTTCAGGGTCACCCACCTCATGAGGCGGGGTGGCTGGGGGAGGCGTTTCGCTCTACATCATCTCCGGAAGAATATCCCCTGAAGACGAACTCTGTCGAGAAGGGCTACTATCCGAACTACAAGATATAAGCTTCGGTTATTGTGTCCAGAAGTAAGGTAGGACACTTTCACTATTAAAATACCTTTTGATTACTTACGCCTCGGTAGAGGGCTGATCCCCATGCAGACATTATGCGGCACGAATACCCTCCAAGGCAGGACCCTCTGGTGAAGATTTCTTCTCCCGTTTGGAAACCTTGGTTTCCGGATCTTCAGAGGTGGTCCTCTTCCTTCCTCGGGGAGAGGGAATGTCAGATTCTTCTCCTTGGTTATCCTCCCTCGCGGAGGTGCTCATTCCCCCCGTTGGGGCGAGTAGCGAGTGAGGCCCGCTTTCGGCCTCTTTATTTCCCCCTTCATCTTCCTTTGAGGGCACCTGATGAGGCGCCGGCTCGAGCATTCTATCCAGTACTGGATTGGCCAAGCCTTTCGGAAGGGGGGCCGAACACCTGACCATCTTCGCCTTTGTTATCCAGTCCTGGTCAAAGAGCGACTTTTCAGAATGATGTCATGATAAATAAAAGGACATCGTGTTCGGCCATGGGATTACTTACTTGGGTATCAGGGCGGTTGCAGCTCAGACCCGCATCCTCGGTGGTGTCCAGACACTCTATTTGGGGTCCAAAAGAACAATTTATACATCTCTTCAAGCGTCATGCCGAGGAAGTGCTGAATAGTTCGCGGTCCTTCCGGGTTGAATTCCCACATACGGAGGGGTCGACGTTCGCAAGGCTGGACTCGACGAACTAGCATAACTTGCATTACCATAACCAGGCTGAAATCTCTCTCAAAGAGATCTCGGATGCGGCTCTGCAATATCGGCACATCATTTGCTGGACCCCAACTCAGCCCCCTGCTAATCCATGACATCAGTTGTGGTGGGGGCCCGAGTGAAACGCAGGGGCGACTACCCACTTGGTACTTCGGGGAGCTGTGATGTAAAACCACTCCCGCTGCCACAAGCTGGACGCCTCTAGGAAGGAACCCTCTGGCCATGGAGCATCAGCGCTTTTGCTTATCACGGCACCTCCGCACTCTACGTGCCGCCCCTCGATCATCTTCGGCTTCAAATTGAAGGTCTTGAGCCACATGCCGAAGTGAGGGGTAATGCGGAGGAAGGCCTCACATACGGTGATGAACGACGAGATGTGAAGGAGGGAATCCGGGCCAGATCATGGAAATCCATCCCATAATAGAACATGAGCCCCCTAACAAAGGGATCCAGAGCGAGGACTAGTCCTCGGAGGAAGTGAGAGATGAACACAACACTCCCATTGGGTTCGGGAGTGGGGATGACCTGCCCTCGGGCGGGCAGCCTGTGCGTAATTTCGTCGGTCAGATATCTGGCCTCTCTCAGCTTCTTGATGTCCTCCTCTGTGACAGAGGAAGGCATCCACCGACCTTGGAGGTTGGATCCGGACATGGTTGAAGGTCCGAGGCGCCTGACCTTAGCCTGTGGTGTTGGAACTCGAGGCAGGGGAAGGATTTGGTTGAGCACGAGAGGAAAAAAGGACAGGTCTTGGCCTCTTTATAAAAAGGGTGAATGTCAAGCATCCTCCTCGCGGCTGTTTTGGACTCACCTAAAATCGAGGAGTTATACCAATGGGCACGAGTGGGTTACCCACGTCTGTATTGATGAGAATCCCGTAATAAGGGGGACACAATCTCTGCTTTGACAAGACGTGTCAAGGAAACCGCCTCGCAATATGTGCAGTGCTGGTTGGGAAAACGGTTCGGATAATGACCGGGCCATGACATAACGTCGTGCTTTCAAAACACATCGGCAGATTAGATTTGTGGAAATATTATTCTCTCTACGGTGGTATGTGGAAATTGTTTTCCAGAGCTGGAAACTATCCCTGGGTTCAAAATCTTCTACTGAGTATTCGGAGGAGGAACCCGCCTTGCAATGCCGAAGACAATACTGTGCGCCGGACTCATCGTCATTGAAGCCTGGTTCAGGAGCTACTGACGGAGTCCTGGATTAGGGGGTCTCTGGACAGCCGGACTATATCCTTTGGCCGGACTGTTGGACTATGAAGATACAAGATTGAAGACTTCTTCCCGTGTCCGGATGGGACTCTCCTTGGCATGGAAGGCAAGCTAGGCAATATGGATATGTAGATCTCTTCCCTTGTAACCGACTCTGTGTAACCCTAGCCCCCTTCGGTGTCTATATAAACCGGAGGGTTTAGTCCATAGGACAACATACAATCATACCATAGGCTAGCTTCTAGGGTTTAGCCTCTACGATCTTGTGGTAAATCAACTCTTGTAATACTCATATCATCAAGAACAATCAAGCAGGACATAGGGTATTACCTCCATCAACAGGGCCCGAACCTGAGTAAATATCGTGTCCCCTGCCTCCTGTTACCATCCGCCTTAGACGCATAGTTCGGGACCCCCTACCTGAGATCCGCCGGTTTTGACACCGACAGTTTGGCCCGAAGGATCTTTCGCCAAATCTTCCGACCTACGGCAGTAGGGGTGGTTTTATATCAACGAGCAGCGGGGCTCCTAGTGGGCGGCTACACCTGCGTTCCGACCAAGTCCTCCAACTCAGCTCGCTTCATGGGTCCATAAGGGATTGGACCGGGGATCTGTTAATGAAGTGCAGACTCTGCAAAGCCACATCCGATGCCTCACCGAGAAGGGCATCGATCTTGTGAGCATCTTTCAAATAATGCTAGTTCGCCGAATCCTGCCATGTCAGCGGTGGCCTCTTCGTATGTGGGAGTTTAACCCAGAAGGGCGGCGGACTTTACAACACTTCTTCGGCACTACGCACGAAGGAATGTGGAAATTATATTTCCGAGAATGAGAGCAATGGCCGGACACCACCGAAGATGTTAGCCTTGACTGCAATCATCCAGACACTTCGGTAAGTACTCGATATCCGAGCTCCTTTCCTTCAGGCATCTCTTAACAAGATATTGAACAATCCGTCCCTGTACAGGACTGGATAAAGAAAGCGGTGTTAATCTAGTGTCCGGCGCCTCTTCCCGAAGGCCCTGCAACCGACCTGCTGACGAGAATGCTGATTCCAACACAGTACCAGGTGGCTGCATCTGGGTAAACCAAAATCCTTTTACCCAAGGGCAAGAGTGCAGAGGGAGCCTTCCAAGGCAAGAAGAGGGTCGCCACCGAAGATCAAGAAGGGAAGCCTTCCAAGAGAGGAAAAACGTCATCGTCGAGCGGCTTGGGCCGGGCGAACGAGGCTGCCGTAGAGTTTGATGACGAGGACGAACCTCAAGGCAGACCGTAAGCAAGGCTGGGGTACTTTAAACGCATCTCATTCTTTTCTTATTTAGTGAAGTGATCATCCGATATATGTTCGTCCACGCAGGTTAACACATGGTGCTTCTCAATCGTCCTCCTCCTCGGGAGATCTTCTTCCAGAGATGATGGAGAGTGACACGCCTCCTCCGGCCCCGTCGCCCAACAGAGGAGATGATACCGAGGTATCATCCCGAAGGGCACCCGAAGGCGGCGCCTCCGTCACCCGAGGTTCCGGGATCGAGATTGGCATCCCCGAACCATCCGGTTTACAGCCAGAGACGGTTCTGGAGGCAAGCAAGCGGGTTCCTTCACTGGAATGCCGTACTCTGGCGGTGGTTTCCGAGGACCCAGGAGCGCCGGAAATGCTGACGGACATGCTACAACGAGCGTCCATTTCAGAAGAGCACTGTTCCTTGATGGTTACGGTGGTCGAAAGGGTTCTATCCGCGAAGAGTGGATTGAATGAGGCCTTCACGAGCCTTCTAAGAGGTTTTGAGGTTTGTGATGTAACTTTGTCAATTGAATTTTATTGACAGAATGCACCTGTTGTATATACAGTAGCCCCTGAGACTCGGATTGTCTTACAAAGGGAGCGATCGGAGGATCAAAGAGATATGCTCAGGTATTAACCTTGGTTTAATTTGAAATACAGGCTGCTTCCCCTCCTGCGGCTGCCCCGAATACGGAAGTGGCCGAACTGCAACGAAAGATGGATATTGCGGAGGATGACGTTGCATTAATCAACAGGCGTCTTGATGACTCGCAAGGTATGTATTTCGAGCATTCTTTACACCAGTGTGCTTGACGCAGAAAAGAGCTTTATATGATCTATGCATAAAATGCAGATGGTGCTGCCCCATGGAGGCTCTTCGGGGGGAGCTAATCCGGGCCAAGGAGTGGGCCCAATTTAGTGATGTTGCTGCTGAAGGAGCATCAGTTGAACTAAAGGCCGAACAAGTTTCGCGATGCCAGGGCGAGGAGAAGATATCCACGATGGCACTCGCTTTGGAGGATGCGACTGGCCGCTGCGAATTTCTTGAGAAGGAGAATAAAGCCTTAACGGTTGAACTGGACAAGGCCCAACAGGAGGCAAGAGAAGCGCGGTCAGAATCCAGAGCACTCCGTGAGGAGGTTCGGCAGGTGAAAGATATATTGGCTGGGAAGCCTTTTCTGCTATAGACTAAGTTCGGTGACCTGGACTATGTTAAGCTGAACCAAGTGTGGAGTTCTCTGGACGAGTATTTGGACTTCTCGAAGAGTTCTTTCGATGCAACGCGGTATTACCAAGCGTGAGCTGGATATGCAACGGGGAAGCTTTTTTGGTCACGGTTTGGTGTGTCAAGGCGCCCACTGCTGCTTAATGAACAGATGCCCCAATGGGCCGAACTTCATAGGGTATCTGGCGCTGCCATGAAGGATGTCATAGTCCGGCTATGGCCGACCGAGCCTGTGCCGAATAGCTATTTCGGTTTGGTGTAGAAGCTTGTCGATGCAGTGCCGCGAATCGATGTTGTGAAGCGATCGGCGTGCATTGAAGGTGCATGGATGTCCCTTGCCCGAGTCAAGACATTCTGGGGGAAGATGAAGGCCATCGATGTAGCAACGAAGGGTTCGCCCAAAGGCGAGGACCGTCCGAAACCAGAGCATTATGTTGAAGACGTCTTGGAGGCCGCCTGCTCGATTGAGGGTCAATATTCGAAGAACATAATGTTCGAGTGAGGTGTATGATGATTGTAAAAGACAACTTTATAGTTAATCTATTTATTTTTTGCTCGAGAAGCTTGAATTCCTCCTGTGCGGTTGTTTTAACATAATATGAAAGTTTTCTAGTCATCGGCTTCAGCCCCCTCGTAGAAAGTACGGGGGTGTTCAGAAAAGCATTTAATCACTCTTTATCCAATGTCTTGGTCCATGAAGGAGGTCATAATGCGGCGAACCAGGCAATCGGACTATAAGGCGTTAACACTTTCACTTAACCATAGGAGTTTTATGGTGGGGCTGCGACATAGCCCCTAGTGTGTATGCGGCGTGTGGTGCCTTACATATCTGATCTGAAAAAGATCCCTCGTATTACACGGAGAATCACTAAAGATTCCAATAAGTCATCAAGTGGTTGACCACCTCTCGCCGCATCATAACAGTCAGTTTTCGGCTTTCTCTACTGAGGTGCTCGTTCGGTCTAGGCCAGGGCACAATCGTAGTAGTTCTCCCTTTACTACCCTAGCCGATAGAGCGGAACGTAGGGTAGAAAACACAGGAGCCGGGCAACCCAACTATTGACCCAAGACAATGATTCAGAGCTGATGCATATAAGGCCAAACTTGTGATGCCGAAGTATGTTGTTCGGACTTTTACTGGCAACTCATTCGTTCCCATGCCGAGCCCTTGGCAGGGTGTGTCGAGGTGCATCTGCAAAGCAGCCATTAAGGCCGTACTTTATTGTTGAAAGGATACGAGAGATCAGTTCGGGTGAGGCTTACTGAGAACAGAGCAACGTGCCAATGATAAATTTATGTATATATATGCATAAAAAGAGAAACCACGGACCCGGCTATCTGACATGCTCGTGGTCGGGATGAGAGGAAAAGGAGCATAGTATAGGCTCAGAATAAAGAGTGCGGTCTACAAAAAGTAATTTTGGACCTCCTGTCGCACGTCTGCATAGCCCATCCTCGGGGAGGGGGATCCTTAACGGATGTAACCCCTTAGGTGAGTGTATGGATCCGAACTCCGATAGTGTCCGTTGTAGATGTTGTCCAGTTGGTCGCCTGTTCTTTAAAGATGATACAGAAAAAATGAGAAAAACATATAAAAAACGTTACGGGAATTCTTGTAGGGTTGTCCGAATTGTGCTTCCGCCAATGCTCATGGTATCTTGAGTGCGCAGTGATGTGCGCGTGGTGCAGATTTTGCCAGTACAGTAGGTGGGTGGCAGAAGCTGAACTGCTATTTGCGCTCCGAGAGTGGCCGAACTTCGGAGGGGAACTTTTTCTGGCCCCTAGTGTTCTGCTGGCGAGCCGATCCGTCGTCTTTGTCACCCGGTGGCCTGCTCCCCATGTGATCAGCGTTAAGCTTGCCTGCCTGCTTGAAGACCCAACAGTTACGATTGGTATGATTAGCTGGCCTATCAGGGTGATCGTGAATTTGACAAGGTCGGTCCAATATTCTGTCAAGGGTGGATGGTCCGTCCTGGTTTGCCTTTAGTGCCTTCTTTCGCTGACCAGGCTTCGGATTGTGAAATCCGGCATTCACCGCTGTGTCGCATATGTTGTTGTGTTTGGTTCGTCGTGGCTTGTCGTTGCCATCTCGGATTTCGGAAGTGCCTGGGCCGCTGGCGTTGTTGCTTTTACGATCAAGCCAGTTGTCTTCTCCTGCGCAGAAGTGGTTCATTAGAGCGGTGAGGGCTTTCATGGATTTGGGTCCTTCCTGGCCGAGGTGACGCGCGAGCCATTCATCCCGGGTGCTATGTTTGAAGGCCGCGAGGGCTTCTGTGTCCGGACAGTCGACAATTTGTTTTTTTTTTGACTAAGAACCTGGTCCAGAGCTCCCTAGCTGACTCGCCGGGCTCCTGGACACTTAAGTCATCGGCGCATAATGGCCGGACAAATGTTCCCTGGAAGTTGTCTCGAAAGGCGTCTTCCAAATCCTCCCAGTTACCAATAGAATTTTCTAGCAAACTATTTTGCCAGTACCGAGCTGGCCCTTTAAGCTTGAGAGGTAGATATTTAATGGCATGGAGGTTGTCTCCGCGGGCCATGTGAATATGGAGGAGGTAATCCTTGATCCATACTGCAGGGTCTGTCGTCCCATCGTATGATTCGATGTTAATGGGTTTAAACCCATCTGGAAATTCGTGTTCCATTACTTCGTCCATGAAGAAGAGGGGGTGGGCGGCTCCTCTATGTTGGGCCACACTATGAAGTATCTCCGGCGGGCTCTGTTTACGGTGCTCGGACCGGGCGTGGTCGGCTCTGTAGTGTCCGGATGGGCGACCATCGTTGTCGGTCGGGGTATATCTTCGTGATCTGTACGTCGATCTTGTGCGTCCTACTCTACCCTTCGTGCCGGATGGGTTGGTATGGTGCTCTGCTTCGGCTGCTGCTTTGCCTGGACCGAACTGTGATCGGCGCGCCGCATTATTTGATGGTGGTATGGGCTCCATCGCCCTTCCATCGTATTGAGGGAGCCACCTACTCTTGGGGTGGCTTTTGTCTAGGCTGCGAAGGCCATATTCTTCGGCGGCCAAGACCTCGGTCCATCTATCATTGAGCAAGTCTTAGCTTGCTTGAAGCTGCAACAGCTTCTTTCTTAAGCTCCTTGTAGTGGCTATAAGCCGGCGTGTAAAGCGATCCTGCTTGAGAGGTTCCTTTGGCGTGGTAAAATCCTCGTTGCCGAGGATCTCCTCCTCCTCAGAGAGGGGGAGATAGTTGTTGTCCTCCGAGTCCCCGCATGTGGCCTGTTCGTCAGGGCTATCTTGCCCGTCTTCCTGTTCCTCCTGCTTGGATTCTACCTCAACAGGGTCTTCGTTGTCCGGAGTATCGTCTTTTCTGGTGCTGGCAGTGTCTTCTCTAGGGCGATGAGGCGCAAAGCACCGGTGTCTGGGCTGTGTACCAGGCAGTTTATCCTCGACCGGATTCTCCTTCTCATAGTCGAGAGCGCCGTAAGGTGTGTCTATCATACACACATCATACCAGGAAGTGCATGTCCCGTGTCTAGCGGGTAGTAAGCTCTGGCCTTGCCCCTCATCGTCGTCCATACCGTTGATGTCTTCGGCGCAGGGATCGGGTGTGTTGGTCACATCTTTAACAGTGGCTATGAAGTGGGTGGCGGGTGGGAAGCAAAATTCTCCATTGTCCGCCGTAAGTTTGAACCGAACATAGTTCGGAGATGGGTCGTCTGCCAGGGATAGGGTTTTTAGCGAGTTTAGCATATCGCCCATGGGCGAGTGTTGGAAGATACATGCGGCACTGAACTTGAAGATTGATAACTGATCGAGTTCGGTATACGCGGGCTCGCAGGGTTTGGAGTTCGGCGTCGGAGGCGAGTCCGAGGTTCCGTTGATGCGGATGCCGTATGAACTGGAATCTGCGTGCGGCTCTAGCGCCGCTGAATTGGTAGCCCCTGTGATGGGTTCAAGCTTCCCATCTTTGGGTGACTTGATCTGCTCCGGATTTAAGGCCAGAGCTTCTATAGGAGCTATCTCATGGATGCGGCCCGATGACAGGTTTAGGCCATGTTCGTCGAGGCAATGGGGAGCGGTTGCCGCGGTCTCGAATCCGTTGAAGATCAAATCTCCCCAGATGTCCGCGACGTAATTCAAGCTTCCGAATCTGACCTGATGGCCAGGGGCGTAGCTTTCGATCTGCTCTAGATGGCCAAACGAGTTGGCCCGCAGTATGAAGCCGCCGAATACGAAGATCTATCCGGGGAGGTAGGTTTCTCCCTGGACAATGTCGTTAATGATGATCGAAGGGGCCATCGAGCCTTCTGTCGACGGCACAGTGGAACTCTCAATGAAAGCACCAATATCGGTGTCAAAACCGGCGGATCTTAGGTAAGGGGTCCTGAACTGTGCGTCTAGGATCGATGGTAATAGGAGACAGGGGACACAATGTTTACCCAGGTTCGGGCCCTCTCTATGGAGGTAATACCCTACGTCCTGCTTGATTGATATTGATGAGTATGGGTGTTACAAGAGTTGATCTACCACGAGATCGTAATGTCTAAAACCCTAGAAGCCTAGCCTATGAATATGGTAATGAGTATATCTGTTGTCCTTTCCGGAGTATCCCCTTCGGTTTATATAGACACCGAGGGGATCTAGGGTTTACATGGAGTCGGTTAAATGAGAAGGAATCTTTGGTCGCCAAGCTTCCCCTCCACACCAAGTAGAGTCCAATCTGGACACGGTGCAGTCTTCGGCCTTCATGTCTTGACAGCCCATCAGCCCGGCCCGTGGATAACAGGCCGGACGCCCGAGGACCCCTTAGTCCAGGACTCCCTCAACGGGCCGTTCATAATATTGGTCGAAATATTAACGGCTTGACCTCGGCTGTCGCCAAACATTAACTGGGGGCTAATATTTGGCCTCCCAACTTTAAGCTCCTGTGACTAAGTGAAAGGTATAAAGCCCGCATATCTGATTGCCTCGTTTCCGCTAACACAACCGCCTTCAGGCACCGAGACGTCAGCTAAGGGTTGTTTGTTATCATGAAAACACCCTGCATAGCATCTACAAGGGGGTGGAAGCCGATGATGGGCCACTTTTCAACTGATAAACGATCACAATTGAGTCAAAATAAACATATCATCGGCATTTGTATTTAATATACGAGGGCTGCCTTCTGTAATCATTGTTAAAAAGCCATAAATATGCATCAATTTGACTTAAGATTTTGGCCAAGTTGGGTTGCTTGGCTCCTGTGCTTACCCCTACATTCCCGATTATTCGGCTAGGTGGTAAAGGGAGCACTTTTGTGATTGTTACTACCGGGTCATCTGAGTTAGTACCTCAGACTGGATGAAGCCAAAAGCTAGCGATCTTAAAGGATATAATTCGTCGGCAACGACAGAAGTGAAAATTTTGGTTCATTAATACCATAGAGTTCGGGAACTTTCCCCGAACTAAATCCTCAATATTTTCCTCCCACATGGATTGGAGGTGAGGTTTCATGATCATGATCAACATGACAACCCAAAGAAAGGAACCGATAGCGGGACTATTTTCTTTGGAAGATGTTTCATATCTCTCTGCGTACCTTTGTTTATAAAACCGTATGGCCATATTACCTTGTTTTCCATAAATCTTTACCCTTATAATGGCTTTATAAGTAGGACAAACACTCCCTAGCTTCTGGCCAAGGAGGTTGAAGCCGATGGTCGGTCAACAAAGTTTTGTATAGTGCAGATCCGAGCATTAATGATGTAAAGTACTTGGATACATATAATCATTACACATAATTTGTGATTTTACTCTAGATATCGATCCTTAATTTGGCCACCCATGCCCGCATTAAGGCTCGTGGGCTACTGGGATTCGGGCTTATCATTCACCAATATTAAAGGGGCACACCGATCCCCTGATCTGGTGTTGCCACCCAACCAGTGTCTCGGGGGCTACTGCATTGCCTATTCAATGCAGAAAATTCAAAGTGCTCAGTGTTCAGCTGGACCGAACTATGGGAAAACGTGTCTTCGGACAACAATAGGTACCATCTATACCTATCCGGCATCAAACTAATATATTACGGCTACTTCTCAAGACCCTCTCTCAAGGGCCCATTCGTTGATCACTATTTCCTGTAATATATTACACCGCATTTCTATTCCTAAGTATGTTGCTGAGCTGGGAATTGATCCTCTGGCTGATTTTATGAATCGACCTGAGTCTCAGGGGCTACTAGGGTTAGTGGTTTGATTCTTTTTCTCCTTCAGGTGCATCCCGAATATTAGGCCAACATGCACCTTGAGGGCTACTGGCTATACATCTTGGCAGAGATTACATTGCACAATTCGGAATTAAATTCATAAAAATCAGCCCATGGCCGAGGTGCTGCACCACCTCGGATATGGTCCGGCGTTGGAGCTCGGAAGCAGTCCAGCGTTGGTCCTCAACTACAAAAGATACCCCGGAAGTAGTCCGGCATAAAAGCTCGGTTGCAAGTGGCTGGCTCCATAGAGGGCCTCTCCGGCATTAAGCTCGTTTGAACCTTTTTTAACTTTTTCAAGACCGAGGTAATCTATGACACCTCGGATATAGTCCGGCGTTGGAGCTCGGATACATTCTGGTGTTGGAGCTTGGAAGCGGTCCGACGTTGGTGCTCGGCTGCAAAAGATACCTCGAATGCAGTCCGACAATGGAGCTCGGACGCGAGAGTACACCGCCGCACAGGAAACGCTTCAAACCCGAGGTGGGCGTAAAAATAACAAGGCATTGATAAAGGTCGATAACTTAAAAGGGGCTCCTCGGATACCCGACGTATAAAATCTTCGGATCCACTTCGGAAATCCTCAAGATCGAAGATGGGAAGATCTCTTGAACCAGTTTTCAAGACCGATGGCCAAAGATGAAGAAAAGTTCGGAAGAATCGAGGAGCATCCCTAACTTGAAGACCGGTTCAGGGGGCTACTGACGGTGTCCTGGACTAGGGGGTACTCACCACGTCGTCTCCCGACCAGGTGGATCGGGCCGAGGACCCCCGTGGCGGTTCTATCATGCCACTTCGGACAGCCCATGCCGCATACAAGGAAGATTCCACAAGACTTGGCGCCCAAGACGAGGACTCTCCTAAACCCTAGGCCTCCGGTGTGTTATATAAACCGAGGCCAGGCTATTCAATAGATCACCTAATATTCATTAGAACCACCTCGTGGTAGATACATGCACTCTGTACTACACCCAGATAAATACAATCAAAAGCAGGACGTAGGGTCTTACCTCCATCAAGAGGGCCCGAACCTGGGTAAAATTCCATGTCCATGTTACCATCGCTCCAATACGCCTAGCTTAGGATCCCTACTACGAGATACGCCAGATATTGAACCGACACCTATCCTCGACGATTTCTGGGTCGTGTGGGAAGGACACCCTTTTTCTTGCGGGAAGGTTCTATAAGGGAAGAAGAATCAGAGCCGCACACACTCACTTGGCGACGGTTCCAAATGCCGTCGCGGAAAGGGGTTTAAAACTGTTTCTTTAGCACGTCATTGTACCAGTGTCTGTCAGACGTTCATAACGTCCGAAGTTGCTCCTGCAGCGGGTCTTGCACCTAGCGGTGCTTCCAGGACGTAATTCTTCTATGCAGCAATGAGGATAATCCTCCAGTTACGAACCCAGTCTGTGTAGTTGCTACCATCATATTTCAAGTTAGCTTTCTCTAGAAACGCATTAAAATTCAAGGGAACGGTAGCACGGGCCATTGATATAGAACAACATAGATATGC
Organism: Triticum dicoccoides; assembly: GCF_002162155.2. Taxonomy (NCBI): domain Eukaryota; kingdom Viridiplantae; phylum Streptophyta; class Magnoliopsida; order Poales; family Poaceae; genus Triticum; species Triticum dicoccoides. The sequence continues at coordinate 293,883,771 of NC_041392.1, forward strand.
AAAAAAACTATCAGGACTAAGCTCATGATAAATTAAAGCTCAATTAATCATATTACTTAAGAACTCCCACTTAGATAGACATCCCTCTAGTCATCTAAATGATCACGTGATCCATATCAACTAAACCATGTCCGATCATCACGTGAGATCGAGTAGTTCTCAATGGTGAACATCACTATGTTGATCATAATATGTGACATGATATGGCCATCATCATCTTGTGCCTTTGATCTCCATCTCCAAAGCACCGTCATGATCTCCATCGTCACCGGCTTGACACCTTGTTCTCCATCGTAGCGTCGTTGTTGTCTCGCCAACTATTGCTTCTATGACTATCGCTACCGCTTAGTGATAAAGTAAAGCAATTACATGGTGATTGCATTTCATACAATAAAGAGACAACCATAAGGCTCCTGCTAGTTGCTGATAACTTCTACAAAACATGATCATCTCATACAACAATTTATATCTCATCACGTCTTGACCATATCATATCACAATATGCCCTGCAAAAACAAGTTAGACATCCTCTACTTTGTTGTTGCAAGTTTTACGTGGATGCTACGGGCTTCTAGCAAGAACCGTTCTTACCTACGCATCAAAACCACAACGATTTTTCGTCAAGTGTGTTGTTTTAACCTTCAACAAGGACCGGTCATAGTCAAATTTGATTCAACTAAAGTTGGAGAAACAGACACCCGCCAGCCACCTGTGTACAAAGCACGTCAGTAGAACCAGTCTCATGAACGTGGTCATGTAATGTTGGTCCGGGCCGCTTCATCCAACAATACCGCCGAATCAAAATAAGACGTTGGTGGTAAGCAGTATGACTATTATCGCCCAGAACTATTTGTGTTTTACTCATGCATATCATCTACGCATAGACCTGGCTCTGATACCATTGTTGGGGAACGTAGCGTGCAATTTCAAAAAATTCCTATGATCACGCAAGATCTATCTAGGAGACACATAGCAATGAGAGGGGGAGAGTGTGTCCACGTACCCTCGTAGACCAAAAGTGGAAGTGTTAGGTTAACATGGTTGATGTTGTCGAACGTCTTCGGGATCCAACCGATCTTAGTACCGAACGTACGGCACCTCCGTGTTCAGCACACGTTCAGCTCGATGACGTCCCCCGAACTCTTAATCCAGCAGAGGGTCGAGGGAGAATTCCATCAGCACGATGGCATGGTGATGGTGATGGTGATGTGATCCACGTAGGGCTTCGCCTAGGCACTACGACACTATGACCGGAGGAGTAAACTATGGAGGGGGCACCGCACACGGCTAAGAGAACAATTGATGTCCTTTGGGGTGCCCCCCGCCCCTACATATAAAGGAGGGGAGGAGGAGGCCAGCGGCCAGGAGGGGCGCGCCATGGGGGACTCCTACTAGGACTCCACTCATAGTAGGATTCGCCCCCCTTTCCTTTCTTCCACCGAGGGAAAAGGAAGGAGAGGGAGAGGGAGAGGAAAGGGGGGACGTGCCCTCTCCTCCTTGTCCTATTCGGACTCCCTAAGACGGGGGTGCACGCCACCCCCCCCCCCCACAGGCTTCCCTCTCTCTCCCTTAGGCCCATGTAGGCCCAACATTTCCTCGGGGGGTTCCGTTAACCCCTCGGTACTCCGGAAAAATACCAGAATCACTCGAAACCATTCCGATGTCTGAATACTACCTTCCAATATATGAATCTTTACCTCTCGACCATTTCGAGACTCCTTGTCATGTCCGTGATCTCATCCGGGACTCGGAACAAACTTCGGTCACCAAAACACATAACTCATAATACAAATCGTGATCGAACGTTAAGCGTGCGGACCCTATGAGTTCGAGAACTATGTAGACATGACCGAGACACATCTCCGGTCAATAAACAATATCAGAACATGGATGCTCATATTGGTTCCTACATATTCTATGAAGATCTTTATCATTCAAATCACAATAACAACATACGTTATTCCCTTTGTCATCGGTATGTTACTTGCCCGAGATTCGATCGTCGGTATCATCATACCTAGTTCAATCTCGTTACCGGCAAGTCTCTTTACTTGTTCCGTAATGCATCATCCCATAACTAACTCTTTAGTCACATTGCTTGCAAGGCTTATAGTGATGAGCATTACCGAGAGGGCCCAGAGATACCTCTCCGACAATCGGAGTGAGAAATCCTAATCTCGATCTATGCCAACTCAACAAACACCATCGGAGACACATGTAGAGTATCTTTATAATCACCCAGTTACATTGTGATGTTTGATAGAACACTAAGTGTTCCTCCGGCATTCGGGAGTTGCATAATCTCATAGTCAGAGGAATATGTATAAGTCATGAAGAAAGCAATAGCAATAAAACATAACGATCATTATGCTAAGATAACAGATGGGTCTTGTCCATCGCATCATTCTCTAATGATGTGATCCCGTTCATCAAATGACAACACCAGTCTATGGTCAGGAAACTTAACCATCTTTGATTAACGGCTAGTCAAGTAGAGGCATACTAGGGACACTCTGTTTTGTCTATGTATTCACTCATGTATCAAGCTTCCGGTTAATACAATTCTAGCATGAATAATAAACATTTATCATGATATAAGGAAATATAAATAACAACTTTATTATTGCATCTAGGGCATATTTCCTTCACCACTAGATCAGATGTGGCGGACGTGCCCGGCCGCATTCAGGCCTCTCCATATCCGCCTATATATGGGCTGGTTATAAAGGGTGCCGATCAACCCAAACATATAGGCCGGTATTAAGGGCTGGGTTGAGATCTTGTGACTGGTCAGTGACCGGGTTGTCCGCCCAGACGTATAGTGTAGATGCTCTAAGAACGGAAATTGCTTTTGGCGGACTACATCCATGGAGGCGTCAAAAAGCAAATTTCAAAATTCATGAAAATTCATATTTTTACATTTCAAAAAATCCTGAAAAAATAAAGATATAAATGAAGGCATAATATGCAAGTGTGTAAGTTTTCAGAACAAAATACGTTGAAATGAGGGTTGTGCAAAAAAAGAATATGGCGCTTCTTAACACAATGATACTATTCATCCTCCCAGACCATGAATTTATCTTTTTTTGTACAGGTCACATTTTAACATATGACATCTTGGAATTTTACATACATACACCTCGCATCCTTGTTTACTTGTACAAACTTTTTCAGATTTTTGTGAAACCAAAATTATTGAATTTTGTTTTTTTCCAAAAATCCGGCCTCCATGGAGGCCAAGATCCAAAACGCCATACTCCACTAAGAGCATCTATAGCCGCACATAGCAAATCCATCCCTGCAACTTCCGCATACGAGTCCGACCTCATTCGTGGACAGTGAACGATTACCCTTCAGATGTCCACGTCCAGAACCAGATGCCTCAAATCCGGCCTCTCAAAAATCATGCTATCCATGCAACATGATCATCTCCGTTGATCATCATATAGATATAGACTGACATAGATGAGCATAGTTCCAATTAAATTCCATACAGGCATACAAACATAGTTCATCGTCGACATACAGATATTGATAAAAACTAAATTAACTAAAAACTAAAATGGAGACAGAGAGAGGTGCTGGGACATCACCACTTCTGCACCGGTCCCTTGCCCTTGCGGTCGCCGCTGCGGCTGTAGCCCTCTATGTAGGTGTCGTCGGCGGGGGAGATGATGTTGACCAATCGACAGACCGCGCACACCTGCTCCTTCGCCAGTCATGCGGCATTGGCTTTGGCCACCGCATTCTCTATTGCCTCGCACTCTCACTTCTCGATGGCGAGCCAGAGCACCAGGACGTTCTTGCGGCAGAGGCACCACACGTCGATATCCGCCATGGTGAGATAGTGGGGGAGGACCGTTGAAAGTGCAATCATGGCCTTAATCATGTTTTGATGGTGATGATAATCTATATTTATATATGGGACTAATCATGTTTGTCAAGTAGACCTCATGTTTTAGTCCCCAAGAAGTGATGTGTGGATCATGACTACTAAGTGTATAATGCTCAAGAACGGAGAAATAAGACAAATAGCTTAGGATTTTTGGTTTGCTCAGTATAGGGATCTCACACTATTAAGAGTGGCTCATCGGTACTCGTGAAAGACTTGCTCAAAACCCATAGATACTCCCTTCTTTTATCACTCTTACACCCACTCCACAGTCCCAGGAACTCCAACATATTGTCTGTTTTCATTACCCTAGGTTGTGTCATCTTTGGTCTCTTGTATTACTTGACGACCGGTACCCACTGGCCACCCGGTCCTTCCTAGCTCTTTGGACATCCAGTTGCTACCGGAAATCCGGTGTTTTTCAACAAAACGAAACTGTCGGATTTCCGCTCCCCACCGAAAATACGTTCCTTCCTATACAGAGCCAAAGTGTCAGATGACCAGTCCTCCTTAGACGTTCGTCCTTCCTAAGTCATCGGTCTATCAGTCTCCATCGGTAATCCGATTCTCCTTATGTAGAGCCAAACTGTCGGAAGTCTGGTAGTCCTCGGTTATCCGATGCTTCCTATGTCATCGGACGACCGGCTCTCTCAGAAAATTTGGTGGGATCTCATCAGAACCAAATTGTTTGATTTCTGGTACTCACCAGATGTCTAGTACCTATTGATTCACTGGACATCCGGCAACAACCAAACGTCCGACATATCACCACCCAAGCCAGTTTGCAGTTCACTTACCACACCTGCAAGTCCTAGTTGTCGGATGTCCGACAATCTGGTCGGATGTCCGGTGGTAGTTTAGCCACCGGATGTCCGGTACCCTCGAAACATCTGGTAAATTCTCAGATTAAGTGACTCCAATGGCCACAATTGTGCTTCCACTATATATACCCCTCTACCAATTCAGTAGAGGGTTGACCACTACATTGAACAGATCCCCAAGAACCCTAGTTCTCCCACTATCTCATACTCACACCAAATCCTAGATCCTGAGTGCATTTGTGATTGTCGTTCCAATCAAAAGATAGATCCTCTTCCTCTCCCTCTTGTGACCAAAGAAATTTGTGCTTTGAGAAAGTCTTGAGTGTTTCTCCTTGATCTTGTTACTCTTGGAGGGTGGAGACTCCTAGGCGGTAGGAGTTCTTAGGTGAGGAATTAAGCATTGTGATTACCCCCGGAAAGTTTGTGAATGTTTGAAGACCACCTCAAGGTCTACCACTAGTGGTTGAGAAACGCCTTTGTGGTCTTGTCTCAAGGGGAGAATAGGGTGAGCCTTCGTAGTGTTGGTGTGCCTTCGTGGTAACATCCACCTCTCTAACGGTTATTAGCTTCCCTCCAAGGAAGTGAACATTAGCATACATCCTCTTCTCTCGGAGTTGCAACTATCCCTAAGCCTATCTCCCTACCTGTGGTTACTTTTCTCTTAGTCTTTACTTTCATTATATTGTGCTTGCTTACCTTATTGTTGGTGTCCTTGCTTAGCACTAGAATCACCTTTGTAATTGTTAGGCTCACTTTCATATTCTGCAATATTGCCTAATATTGCAAAGTAAAAATTAAAATTTGTAATTCTACCTATTCACCCCCCTCTAGGTCCATCTCGATCCTTTCAACTGCCACAAGGATCTCGTCATCCTCTGATGCTCTTTGAGATCCAGTTTGGATAGCAGAAGGTTCTTGTACATTTTCCCCAAGGAGTGACCCTGGGTTATCGAACCCATGAGTGGATGTGCACTACAACAGAGAGTCAAACAAGTTATTGTATCGAATTAAAATCTAGTTTTTTAAACCAACTCATTAGCAACCTTGCGTGGGATCACAATTTGATAATAAACATATATATGAAAGATAACCATTATTATGTGTTTACTACGCGATGAAGTGGGGGATGTGTCCAAATTACGTCTTGAGCAGTCACGACCTGCCTCAAGAGTCAGCCGATGGTCCTTCCGACGAGAGGGGTTACCTTTATTATTAAGAATTACTTCAGATAAGAGCATCAGGCGTTTAAAGACTATAGCTCGCTTAACTCCAAGGAATTGCTTTTCGCTACCGTACTAACCCCTTCTCTCACAGCTGTTTAGAATAGTGTTCCATGCATGCTCGCTTCTTACCTCCTCCTTGACCGATCTATGGTATATTGGGTACTTGCAGGGCCTTAGAACAAGAAGAAGACAAAAGACAACTTTGTTACAGTCAGACATGCACAAAAAATGTTAAATGCGTAAAGTCATTCCAACGATTTCGTGCACAAATACCTAGTGTTGCAAGGCCATGCCTCAACCCATTACCTTATCAAATTACTCACGCATGTCGATCGGATCGCAAGATGAACTCATTAAGCACATGACATAAATATGCACGACTGATTGATCATATGTCTTACAATAGTTGTTGGATGCGATACGCCAATTGCAAATATGACTAACTTGGATAGAATGGTTGCGGTGATGAAGGTGGCGGGGGCTATGCAAATGACATGGGAAAATGGCGGCGGTTAGGTTGGGAAGATGACTTCTGGTTCTTTGTTTCACAAATTTTTGAGGTGGCTCTCAGTTGAGATTCTAACGTGGACCCCTTTATAGATGTTGAACAGGTAGATATCCTAGAGCAGGCAGCGTGTAGTATGATAGTGGGTACGAGTGGGTGAGCTCGTACCTTGTGTTGTCTTGCACTTTGTAAAGCTTGTTGCGTCTCCTTTTGACTTGCCTTCTTCTCCAAACTTCTTGTTTCCTTCTATATGATGAACTCCTCCATATTTGAGCCCATTTTCTATGGAAACACATTAAAAAATAGTTCCACAATTTCTGGCACTCATTAATCATTAGTGACTATATCAGAGTGATTCTCCCGAAAATTCCAGGATTATCTACCGCCGTCCTCTCCCTTTCTCGCTGCCTCTTTCAGCTTGCGGCGCTTTCCTTGGATTCAAGCACCTGCATCTATGGCGGCGCCAGCGTAGGCACGATGACCCAACGGTGGCAGGGGACGCCGGCAGGAGCAGGTAGAGAAGGGGTCATAGAGGGGTGCGGGGGGGAGGGGGACCGGGACGGGCGTGGACATGGTGGTGGCTCAAATCGACACTACATCGCCTCCCTGGCCGATTTTTAGCGGATCTTGCCCCCATCACCTGCTCGGCCCGTATCCAACGAGCCTCGTGATCGAGGTAGCCACTCCCAGGAGAGCATCCATTGGTGCCTCCTACCCACTCCGACTCTGTAGTCGTTGTCGCTGCCTAAGGGGCTCTGTGGTCACAGGATACTTGTAGCGCCCCACGACATGCGGCTAGGTTTGACCCCATCCGGAAGGTCACCTATGGATCTAGTGGGTGAACATTGGCACCGCCCGCGGGTCTCTCCTCCAAATCTCATCAGTGTACTAGACATGCTCGAGTTCCATGCTTGGCGACCCGATGTACATCTTCGCCGAGTACAACAAGTGGCGGCTGAAACGGTACCGTAGGACAATTGGTGAACGGGAACAGAACGAGAAAAACCAAAGTGAATCAAATGAAAAAATCCAGAATAATTAAATCATCTACTTGGCAAGCCAAACCAACACTGACACATGGGGCAGACTTGTGATTGGGAAAAACTTAAAAAGGGTAAAATGCGGCAGTTTGATTAAATTAGATAACAAATATTGTGCAAATCTGCTAATTGGAGTATTTGTTTTGTCACAAATGTGAAACTTAGGGGTAAAAATATAATTTACTAAAAAAACTTTGATTGTACGGCACCGAGTAAGCGCACATCTGTCCGTTGATTCCAGTACTAAAAAGGGCGATGATCTGCGCCGGTGCACCGGCCCAACTGTTGGGCCGGTCGAGCACTAGCCGTCCGATGCGCAAGCCAGAGCCGTCAGATCTGCATGATCGAGAGCCCTCTGAAAAAGTCCTCCCACACCGCACCCGCCCCTCGCTGCACCGAAGCAGGCTGCACCTCGCCGTGCCCCCGCCCCACGCCGCAGGCTGCACCTCACCGCGCCCCCGCCCCTCGCCGCAGGCTGCACCTCACCGCGCCCCTGCCCCTCGCCGTAGGATGCACCTCGTTGCACCACTCCCCTCAACACACCGCACCGCGGGCCACCCCCCGTCGACCGTTGACCTCGCAGCACCCATCCCCCGCCCCCCGTGGATGGCAGCTAGCCACCTCCGCCGTTAGCCACAACTTGGTGATGAAGCTGTCGCAACTCCGTCGCTGCCGGCCATCAACACATGCAACACTCACCGCAGTTGCAGCTAATCCGTGAACGCTGTCGGAACTCGCCGCCGCACTTGAAGCACCATGGCCTCGTGAATGGATGTAGCCAAACACGTCACTGGTGATAGCAAAAAATGAGGTTGTTGCAACAAAAATGTTGTGCTCATCGTCCCCGGTCACACCTTAGTCGTAAAAAAGCACCATGGCCGCATGAATGGATGTAGCAAAACACACAGACGGTAGTAGCAAAAAATTGACACGGTTGTAGCTTTTCTATCAATGGTTGAAGCTTTTCCATTCTAAAGTGGAAGCTTTTCTGTAAACGATTGAAAAAATTTTCGTTTTGAGTAGCGCCTGGGTGAAATCTTCCTCTATCATTCGGTTGAAGCTTTTTTCATTGAAGGTTGTAGCATTTTCTGTAGACGGCTGTAGCTTTCCTCGATGGCACTGAACGCTTGCAACTTTCTGTATATCCGATGTAGCAAAACTCGACGCCGGTTGTAGCTGAGTGGTTATGCCGGTTGTAGCAAAATGTGATACCGGTTGTAGCATGTAACAAAAAGCGTGACGTCTCTAGTGTTTGCTCGGAACAACGCCAACGTCCTTGCAACTGGCGGTCACCATGCTCGCCGTACCATGATGGGAGCTCTCCTGGGCACCAGATGCAGCGGGCCACGATGTGGTTCCAGCTTCCCACCTAGGCCCGTTGCAACACGTCTAGCTGTGGGCACGTCTTCTCTGGTGACCGGTCGCCGCTCATAGCACGGCCTCGTCGAAGCGTGCAACACGACACTAGAGGGCAACATGGTGTGGGGTGGCAAAGGCCAGGCCGTCACCCCAGGCGGGCAGCTATCCGCCGTGGCCGGTTGCGGGCGTAGTCCCAACCTGCCCAGACTCAACACTGACGACATCACCTACCAGTAACCGGGGTAGCTGGTGTGTGGTGGGGGGCCATTACCGGTTAGTGCTTGGGGTTGGGGAGGAAGCCTAGATGCAGGAGGAAGGAAAGCAAAAGGTGAGCGGCTTGAAAATAATTGCGGAAGGATAAAGGATGTGAGGTGGGCCTACTAGCAGCAATAGCTAGCGAGTGCGCGAGTGCGACCGGCCGAAGCTTCAGTCGGCGCCCCGGCATGAAACGGTTTCGTACTAAAAATTAGGCAAGTACTAGGCGCCGGCGCACCGGCCCAAAAATTTGGCCGGTCACACGAGATCCATCGGATGCGCCCACGCATAGCCATTAGATGCGCCCTACCATCGTTTCTCGTCCCAGCTCGCGTATAAGATCTGAGAAAAAACACCGTAGTTCATGACGACCGTCGTCGCATCGCACAGCACGACGTCCACTGATACGTCTCCAACGTATCTATAATTTTTGATTGCTCCATGTTGTTATATTATCAATCTTGGATGTTTTATAATCATTTTATAGTCATTTTATATCATTTTTGGTACAAACCTATTGACATAGTGCCAAGGGCCAGTTGCTATTTTCCCCATGTTTTTACATCGCATAAAATCAATATCAAACGGAGTCCAAATGCCACCAAACTTTACGGAGAATTTTTATGGGCCAAAAGGAACACAACGAGCCCTGGCTGCGCCTACGGGGTGCCCCGAGGGAGGCACAACCCACCAGGGCGCCCCAGGGGGCCCAGGCACGCCCTGGTGGGTTGTGCCCACCTCGGGTGCCCCCAGACCGCCTCTTTGCTCTATATAAATACCCCAATATTCCCAAAACCCTAGGGGAGTCGACGAAATATTCATCCAACCGCTGCAGAGTCCAGAACCACCAGATCCAATCTAGACACCATCTAGGATGGGGTTCACCACCTCCATTGGTGCCTCTCCGATGATGCGTGAGTGGTTCTTTGTAGACCTTCGGGTCCGTAGTTAGTAGCTATATGGCTTCATCTCTCTCTCTCTCTTGATTCTCAATACAATGGTATCTTGGAGATCCATATGATGTAACTCTTTTGAGGTGTGTTTGTTGGGATCGATGAACTTTGAGTTTATGCTCAGATCTATCTTTTTATATCCACGAAAGTATTTGAGTTTGTTTGATCTCTTTTATGCATGATTGCTTATAGCCTCATATTTCTTCTCCGATATTTGGGGTTTTTTTTCCAACTTTATCAATTTATCTTGCAATGGGAAGATGTGCTTTGTAGTGGGTTCGATCTTACGGTGCTTGATCCCAGTGACAGAAGGGGAACCGACACGTATGTATCATTGCTACTAAGGATAACACGATGGGGTCTATCTCTACATAGATAGATCTTGTCTACATCATGTCATCGTTATTATTGCATTACTCCATTTCTCCATGAACTTAATACACTAGATGCATGCTGGATAGCGGTCGATGTGTGGAGTAATAGTAGTAGATGCAGGTAGGAGTCGGTCTACTAATCTTGGACGTGATGCCTATGTAATGATCATTGCCTGGATATCGTCATGAGTATTTGAAGTTCTATCAATTTCCCAACCGTGACTTGTTCACCCACCGTTTGCTATTTTTCTCGAGAGAAGCCACTAGTGAAACCTATGGCCCCCGGGTCTCTTTCACATATTATTTGCCTTTGCGATCTATTTTTCTTTGCGTTTATTTTCAAATCTACTAAACCAAAAACCCAAAAATACCTTACTGCAATTTATTCTTATTTATTTATTTGGCATTCAATCTATCAATTTACAACAAATTTACCTCACGTCTGTTTGCCTATCTTGAGGCGCCGTACCCCGAAAGGGATTGACAACCCCTTTAACATGCCGGGTTGCGAGAAGTTGTTATTTGTGTGCAGGTGTTGTTTATGTTGTGTTGCTTGGTTCTACTATTGGTTCGATAACCTTGGTTTCATATCTGAGGGAAATACCTGCCGCCGTTATGCTGCATCATCCCTTCCTCTTTGGGAAAATACCGACATAGCTTCAAGCGACAACAAAAGGAATTTTTGGCACCGTTGCCGGGGAGCATCTTCAACATATACCAGGTTCCTAATCAAAAATCTCAGCTCCTCGCAATTTACATTATTTTCCATTTTCCTCTCATTTTCCCCTCCCCCACTTCACAAAAGTTTGCCGTTTTATTGGCCCCTCTTTTCTGTTCGCAGTTTTCTTGCCGGATCTATTTATGTGTGCGTTCTTGTTTGCGTAGTCATGTTGTCTCAAAGAAAATATTATGATGTTCCTTACCCCCAATATTTTTCTTGAAATTGAGAAAAGTACTAAGGAATATATGACTACACAATTTGAGCATAATAAGTATTTTACCGAAGAACTTAAGGAGCACTCCATTGTGCTGGATGCTATAACAAAACAACTTGATGATAATAGTATAGAAGTTTGCAATCTCCAATCTAATTATGATTTTGCTTAAAGTTCTTTAGGAAAAATGTCCGATGGACAAGCTACCATAGTAAATCAAATGGCCGCTAAATCAATCTCACTAGAGGATAAAAGTGATGAAGATCATAAAATGATTGGTGCTTCTTCTATTGATTCCTTGTTTAGTAAAGTTAATATTGATGATAAAGGGACTGGAGAAGAGTCAACTATAGGTAGAAGGCGTCCCAATATTTCGGAGGGTGAAAATGTTGTTGAGAAAATTGATAAAAGTGGGTTTGAAGAGGTCAAAACTTTAGCTAGTGATGTGCCCACTCTTTTGGATTACAAAGATTTTAATTATGATAGTTGCTCTTTTATTGATTGTATTTCTTTGTTGCAATCCATGGTAAATTCACCCCATGCTTATGAACAAAATAAAGCTTTTACTAAATATTGTTGATGCTATGATGAAAGCTTTTGAAGAAAAATTGGAATTAGAAGTTTCAATTCCTAGAAAATTGCATGCTGAATGGGAACCTACTATCAAAGTCAAGATTAAAAATTATGAGTGTTTTGATTTGTGTGACTTGGGTGCTAGTGTTTCTACTATTCCGAAATCTTTATGTGATGTGCTTGGTCTTACCGATCTTGAATCGTGTTCTTTGAATTTGCACTTGGCAGATTCCACTATTAAAAAGCCTATGGTAAGAATTAATGATGTTCTTATTCTTGCAAATAGAAATTATGTGCCCATAGATTTTATTATTCTTGATATTGATTGCAATCTGCCTTGTCCAATTATTCTTGGTAGACCGTTTTTACGCACTATTGGTGCCGTGATTGATATGAAAAAAAGGCAATATTAAGTTCCAATTTCCTTTGAGGAAGGGTATGAAACACTTTCCTAGAACAAGAATTAGTCCACCATATGAATCAATCATGAGGTCATCTTATGGATCTCGAACCAAAGATGACAAAACTTAGATCCTTGCTTTATGCCTAGCTAAGGGCGTAAAACTATAGCGCTTGTTGGGAGGCAACCCAATGAATAAAATTTATTTTTTCTTTTTGCTATTGAGTGTTAGCAAAATTATGCTACAGTTATGATTGTGTTTTTTATGTTTTAATTAGTGTTTGTTCCAAGTAAAACCTTTAGGATCTTCCTGGGTGATAGTTGTTTGATCTTGCTGAAAAAACAGAAACTTTTACGCTCACAAAAATAATTTTCATTTTTTACCAGAGAGAGATAAAATACCCATTCCTTTTGCAGTAGATCAATATACAAATGGCCCAGGTCTTCCTAATTTTTCAGAATTTTTGGAGTTACAGAAGTATTCGAAATAGTCAGATTGCTACAAATTGTTCTGTTATCACAGATTCTGTTTTCTTTGCGTTGTGTGCTTATTTTGATGGCTCTATGGTTTTCTTTGATGAGTTTTTGCCATAGAAAAGTTGGAATACAGTAGATATAATGCAAGAACAAAATATAAATTGTTTTGATACATCACTTATAGTAGTGACTTATTATTCTTATACTAACGGATCTCACGAAGGTTTTGTTGAGTTTTGTGTGATTGAAGTTTTCAAGTTTTGGGTTATCTTACGATGGATGAAGGAATAAGGAGTAGAAGATCCTAAGATTGGGGATGCCCCGCCATCCCAAGCTATTATCCAAAAGTGAGCAACCAACTAAGTTTGGGGATGCCCCCGAGTGGCATCCCCTCTTTCTTCTTACGACCATCGGTATTTTACTTGAAACTATATTTTTATTCGTCACATACTATGTGTTTTGCTTGGAGCGTCTTGTATGATATGAGTCTTTGCTTGTTTTATTCGTCACATACACTGAATTTTGCGTTAGAATTGCTCTCTATGCTTCACTTAAATTTGTATGAGCTATGGACTTGCTCTAGGGCTTCACTTATATCTTTTTGAGCATGGTGTGCTTAGTATTGTTGAAGAAATGCTCTCTTGCTTCACTTAGATTTCTTTGAGAGTTAGTAAAATTTTCAAGAAATTCTCTCTTGCTTCACTTAAATTAATTTGAGAAAAAAGAAAAATTATGCTCATGATCTTCACTTATATTTGTGTGAGCTTGTCAAAAGCAACACATGAAAATTAGTCCCAAAGAGATAGATATCCAAGAAGGATACAATAAAAACTTTCATGAAGATCATTGGACAAAATAAACTTGATTCTTAGTAATAGTTTTGAGATATGATGATGTGATATGTGAGTCATCTTGATGAGTAATTATGCTTTAGTAAGAATATTGGTGTTAAGGTTTGTGATTCCCTATGTAAGCACGAAAGTCAATAGTTATGCAATGAAATTATATCCTACTTGTGGTGCATTATTCAGTGTTAGTTATGCTTAATGCTCGCTTATGAGATTATTCGTTTCTTGGTTGGTTGCTTCTCAATCTTTTGCTAGCCTTCACTTTGCACTAAGTATGATCACTACTTGTGCATCCAAAAACCTTTAAACCAGCTTTGCCACATGAGTCCAATATATCTACCTATATGCAGTATTATTTTGCCGTTCTAAGAAAATTTGCATGTGCCATCTCTACTTTTCAAAAATAAATTTCTCTTTTGTGTGTTCGTTTCGCTCGCGGAGCGGTGAGGGGTGGCTAATATTTTTCATGCTAGATGTGTTATTCTCAAGATGAGTGTTTATTCACTTGTCATTGCATGTGAGTAACACTGGTACAGCGACGTCCTAAACAAATGGTTTTTAACACCTTTCCGCGACGACATTTGGAATCGTCACCAAGTGAGTGTGTGCGATAGGGTGTCCTTCCCACACAACCCAGAAATCGTCGGGGATAGGCCCTCCTAGGACCCAGGCTGGGGCCGTGTGCGATCGGGCGAGGCATCGAACCCCAATCATTTCTGTAGGTATGTACATCCCACATGGTAATCCAAGAAAATCATTTCCATAGGTATGTACATCCACACGGTGAATCCCAGAAAATCATTTCCGTAGGTATGTACATCCCACACGGTGAATCCCAGAAAATCATTTCCGTAGGTATGTACATCCCACACGGTGAATCCTAGAAAAACATTTCTGTAGGTATGTATATCACACACAGTTCTTTGTGTGGAAATGTTTGTGCAAGGTGGCTTAACGCAAACAGTTCACTGCCAAAAGCCGTGTGTGATTGTTATTTGATCGAACACACCTACTTTATAGAAAACGTGCGGGTTGTTTGAGTTCATCGCCCACGGTGTTGTCTGAGTAACCGTTTGCAATAGAAAACCCCAATAAGCAGGGTAATTAGCCTATTATTGATAATCCATGTACTAATCAAACTAATATTTCTTATAAAACACGCCAGATATTTCCTATCCGTATAAAAGCAACCAGGATTTCATAATCGAATTACATTAGATAGCTTCGACACTCAGTTACGCCATTACACAACAGCACCAAGTTTCACATGCAGCATGAAAAACCTTTTGGAAGTAGCATCATACACGGTAAGTAGACAGATGAATCTCATCTGGAAAACTGCATAAGCGGAAGGCAAATATTGAGCCTTCAGTGATGTTGAATGTCCTTGCAACTTCAGGCCAGTGGCTATGGATAATTACCCGCCCAACCTTCGTCCTCTTTAGGAAGACTTCAATATTGTACCGTGGGTGTTGAATGAATACCTTCCTCGCCTATTTTCCATGCAGGTGGTTTGACAGGTAATCATCGGTGAACTGCTTTGAAAAGTAATGAAAACAAAGTTATGCATAAATCGCTGTTGTAAATTTTGAAATGGCGCAAGGGGTAAAAATAAGGTAAAAGAGTTGGTACCATCCTATAGTTGACTGATGTCTTCTTCATTGTGCAAACAAAGATCTTGTTGTTATTAGTCGCAAGTTTCTTCATCCTAACAATCTTTCTGAGTTTCTTGACTTGACTGATATTCATGGACATCTCATTTCCCCATATGCAAAATGGGTCGAACAGTGGGTCTAAGCCTCTGACAGTAGGACCTACATGTGCAAGACCAAATTGTAAGAAACCTAAATGTTAGAATGATTCCTACAACTTCACAATAATGTGCTATTAGCCAAAGGACCCTGCTTGAACAAATCTCGATGGTAAACCGCAGTGTCTCCCATTGTTTCCCTGCAACACACATAAGGAAGATCTTGATCAGGTTAACTGAGAGTTGCCATACTATTAGTAGAATATGTATTGAGTACAGCCAAATTCGATTTGTGTCACATGCATAACAATACAAAATTGTACCCACGGCAAATGAAAATCAAATTACAGAACTGAACTAAATAGTTAAATGGATAGCAGACCAAACGAACCAAATAGTTAACTGAGCACGACATTGCAGAATAGAAACATGTACTAGAAGAGAAGACAGTTAAGAAAAACAAAGAATGCTTGAGAATAGTACTATGAAATGTAGCAATTGTTGGACCAAAGTGTTAACGGAACATTACATTTCAGAGGACCAAACTGTTAACTGAACATCAGATTGCATATTAACACTACAGAGGACAAAACACTAGAAGGCACTGGCAGTGGCCTCGAGAAAACATCACGAACTGTATTTTAAAGTACACAATCGCGTGGCAGTGTCGACGGTGGCCTCGAAAACGAGGTGCTCCTCCAAGATCTAGCGGTCGACACGCATGGCAGCCATAGCGACCCGTTCGCGCGTGTGGCCGCATGCAACTCAGCTCCATGTTATACTGCGTGTAAAACGGCTGTGGGCGGCGCTTAATTGGAGGAGGGGGGCAGTGATTTCGGTGGAAGGTGTCGCTCTGTCAGCCGGGGCATGTGGTACGGGAAAGGAGGAGGATGGTGTGTGTGGGGTGTGGATTACCTAACCATATCGACGAGGCCGCGCAGCAAGAAGAAGGGTCGGCGGCGAGGAGGCCGTGCAACAAGAAGAAGGGTCGGCGGCAAGGAGGCCGCACAGAAAGAAGAAGGGTCGCCAATGAGGAGGCGGCGTTGCAAGAAGAAGGGTAGCCGACGAGGAGGCGGCGCTGCAAGAAGAAGGGTCGTCGGCGAGGAGGCTCAGCTGCCAGTAAGCAGTAGTGAAGGTTTGAACTTTGAAAGCAAGGAGGAACAGTAGAAGTGTAGCTTTTGGTAGGAGGGAGGGGGCGGGAGATAGATATTTCCGCGGTGGCCATAAAATTTCTCTCGGTGCCGCGAGAAACTGGCACGCAAGTGTGGTTCAAGCGGGGGCGATGGACTATAGAAGACAAAGCTTCCTGTGTAAGCCAGACAAGACGGTGCCCCAAGATATTTTATATCGCATCCCACACGATTCTTTCTAGTAAACTATTTGTGGTATACCTGATTTTTTTCATTATGTTTTGAAAGACAAAATGGTGTTACGGAGGGAAAGGATGGTGTTTGAATTGCTAGAACATTTATGTATAGTGAACATGCAACTAGTACATGAGTGTCGTGTTTAAATTTGGAATTATTTCATGTTCGTTTGGCATTTTTATGCATTAATTGAGTTTATGGGCATTTAATGTGCATAATTCAAATTTGAACTACAAGCGCATGCTCTAATGCACCAAAATTTGCTGAAAAATCACATGTGTGTCTTTGGGTGAATTTATAGGTCCCATGCAAGAAATGGGAATAAAATTCAAACATCTGGGCGTTGTGGCTCGACCGGAATGATTGAGAAACTTGGTTTTTTAATTCCTGTAAATCCAAAACACGGCTGAAAATCATGAAACTTGGCATGGTGTCATGACATGGCACCAACATGTTGTAGTAATTTTTTGGCCGAATTGGGACAAGTTTTGGTGTAAGCTTCTTGCAAACCGGAGCTTCCCTCAAGAAGGATCGTGGTTCTGAGAGGGAACGTGTCACCTCTGTGTGCGAAACGACATACGTACACTCCCTTCTCCCGCCTTAATTTTTGTATACTGGCAGATTAGACCGAATAGAAGTATCGTGCTAAATTTTGGAATTATTCTATGTTCGTTTGGCCTTTTTTATACATTAATTGAGTTTCTGGGCATTTAATGTGCATAAATCAAATATGAACTACAAGCACATGCTCCAGTGCACCAAAGTTGTTTGAAAAATCACATGTGTGTCCTTGGGTGAATTTCTAGGTCCCATACAAAAGATGGGAGTGAAATTCAAACATCTGGGCGTCGTGGCTCGGCCGGAAAGATTGAGAAACTTGGGTTTTTAATTCATGTAATTCCAAAACACGCCTGGAAATCATGAAACTTGGCATGGTGTCATGACATGGCACTAACATGTTGTGCTCATTTTTTTGACCGAATTGGGACAAGCTTTGGTGTAAGCTTCTTGCAAACCGAAGCTTCCCTCAAGAAGGCTCGTGGTTCCGAGAGGGAACGTGTCACCTTCGTGTGCGAAACGAAATACGTACACTGCCTTCTCCCGCCTTAATTTTTTACATAGGCAGATTAGACCAGATAAAGTATTATGCTAAATTTTGGAATTATTTCGGTTCTGTTTGGCATTTTTATACATTAATTGAGTTTCTGCGCATTTAATGTGCATAATTCAAATTTGAACTACAAGCACGTGCTCCAGTTCACCAAAGTTGTTTGAAAAATCACATGTGTGTCCTTGGGTGAATTTTTAGGTCCCATGCAAGAGATTGGAGTGAAATTCAAACATCTGGGCGTCGCGGCTCGGCCGGAAAGATTGAGAAACTTGATTTTTTTTTTAATTCTTGTAAATCCAAAACACGCCTGAAAATCATGAAACTTGGCATGGTGTCATGACATCGCACCAACATCCTATGGTAATTTCTTTGGCCGAATTGGGACAAGCTTTGGTGTAAGCTTCTTACAAACCGGAGCTTCCCTCAAAAAGGCTCGTGATTCCGAGAGGGAACGTGTCACCTCCGTGTGCGAAACGACATACGTACACTGCCTTCTCCCACCTTATTTTTTTACACAGCCAGATTAGACCAAATAGAAGTACCGTGCTAAATTTTGGAATTATTCCGGGTTCGTTTGGCCTTTTTTATACATTAATTTAGTTTCCGGGTATTTAATGTGCATAATTCAAATTTGAACTACAAGCATAGGCTCCAATGCACCAAAGTTATTTGAAAAACCACATGTGTGCCCTTGGGTGAATTTCTAGGTCCCATGTAAGAGATGGGAGTGAAATTCAAACATCTGGGCGTCGTGGCTCGGCCGGAAAGAGAGAAACTTGTTTTTTTAATTCCTGTAATTCCAAAACACACCTGAAAATCATGAAACTTGGCATGGTGTCATGACATGGCACAAACATGATGCGGTAATTTTTTTGGCCAAATTGGGACAAGCTTTGGTGTAAGCTTCTTGCAAACCGGAGCTTCCCTCAAGAAGGCTCATGGTTCCAAGAGGGAACGTGTCACCTCCGTGTGCGAAACGACATACGTACACTGCCTTCTCCCGCCTTAATTTTTTTACACAGCAGAGTAGACCAAATAGAAGTATCGTGCTAAATTTAAGAATTATTCCGGGTTTGTTTGACCTTTTTTATACATTAATTGAGTTTATAGGCATTTAATGTGCATAATTCAAATTTGAACTACAAGCACAAGCTCCAGTGCACCAAAGTCATTTGAAAAATCACATGTGTGTCCTTGGGTGAATTTCTTGGCCCCATGCAAGAGATGTGAGTGAAATTCAAATATCTGGGCGACGTGGCTTAGCCGAAAAGATTGAGAAACTTGGTTTTTTAATTCCTGTAATTCCAAAACATGCCTGAAAATCATGAAACTTGGCATGGTCTCATGACATGGCACCAACATGGTGTGGTAATTTTTCTGTCTGATTTGCGAAGGCGCACACATTAACAATCAACAAAGTCATTTTGGAATAAGTGTTGTCACATTACAAATTGGAAACACAAGTATTACTGAAACCGTGGGCGTTCAACTTACCAATTACATGCGGCCACACGTCCCCTTTTTTATTGGCTAGGAGGTGCCGTGCGGGGTAGCTATTTGACTACAGGAGGCGTGCGATCAGACCCATGCGCGTGCTCATCGGGAGGAGAGCCCTTTGACCGCTACCCGCCAAGCACCTCCCTCCCAACGTTCCATTAATGTCGCCCGAGCACCTGTTCTATGGCGTGGCTATATGTCTCACTGAACTAAGATTTCAGAAAGAAAAATGAAAATCTAAAAAGAAATTTTTGCACGGATCTTGATGTAAGATCCGACAGACCTATATAGCATCGACTCGGACTTATAGCAAGCATGATGAATATAAGGACGATGACATTCGATAATAATTGTCTTACATAATTAGAAACATAATTAAAAAAGCCACATGCGGCAACGCCCGAAATACACAAGGGCAAAAGAAGAAGGAAGACAACAATCTGGCTCGTTGATCTCTACTTAATTTCTTGATGCGTTGCTGCTGGCCGCGGGAACTAGTCTCTGCGGCAAGCGGTGACGAGCTCTTTCTTGTCCTCAAGATTCTGCTTGAGAGCATCCACGGATTCCTCCACCAGCCTTTTACGCTCGATGCGTAGCATGGCATTCTCGTCCATAAGTTTCTCGACGATGACACCAGTCCTCTTCAACAAGGCAGTGGTCTGCTCCTGCTGCTCCGCACTTCCGACGATCTTCGTCCTCAGCAAGTCGCACTCGGCCTGGAGCTTCGCATTGCTCTCATTTAGTTGTTGGATGGCGTCGGTAGACTGTTCAAACGAGACTTTCAGGTCATCCTGCAACCTCGCCCACCTAAAGATCTGATCCATCTGCCTAAGGACGAGGGCACGCATGCACTTGTAAGAGTCGTCGCCTGCTCGCGAGACATTTTCCCAAGCAGCCGCGACATGGGAGGACATCTCTGCTGCATTTGCGGTGCAGCAGGACATCTCTTCTGCTTCCGCGGTGCAGCCGGACCAGTCTGCTGCATCGACGGCGCGGCGGGTCCTCCGTGTTGCTTCGGCAGCGCGGCAGGACCTCTCTGCTGCTATAGCCGTGTGGCAGGACATGTTGGCTACTTTCATGTCGAGGCGGGACAACTCTCGTGCTTCCGCTTCCAGGCTCGCCTCTCCCTGGTGGGAATCTCTCGACCCAGAACTCACGCTAGCCATGGCGGACGCAAGGGAACGATGATGAATGACTTGTTTGTTTTTGACTTTTTGTGGATGAGGAGTTGAGGAGGAATGTGCAGTCATATTGGAGTAGTAGTATTTATAACCGCGTAGTAATACGCTCCTAAGTGGGAAACTGTTTAGGTTTTGATCGGTGTGAACATGTTTGCAATTCGGAATGTGACGAGACGACCTCCCTGTTCTTCTAAAAAAATTGTGATGGGACGCATGCTCAAAATTTACTGACGGTTATAAGTTTGGTACTATTCTCGGAAGGCGTAACATGGACACGTATGCCTTCTTAGCCGCGTACGTGGCGTTTGCACCATAGGGTGCACCGCAATAGGCAATGTCAGCACATGTCTTGTTCCAACAACCATGCATACTCATTATTACCATCGCTCACTGATAACCCGCAAGTATAGGGGATCAATTGTAGCCTCTTTCGATAAGTAAGAGTGTCGAACCCAATGAGGAGCTAAAGGTAGAACAAATATTCCCTCAAGTTCTATCGACCACCAATACAACTCTACGCACGCTTAATGTTCGCTTTACCTAAAACAAGTATGAAACTAGAAGTACTTTGTAGGTGTTTTTGGATAGGTTTGCAAGATAACAAAGAGCACGTAAATAAAAGCTAGGGGCTGTTTAGATAAAGCAGCAATAAATTTAGTATAGCGAGTGTGGAAAGGTGGTGGTAGGAGTTGCGAAATTGTCCCTAAGCAATTGACTACTTTACTAGACTGATAGCAAGTTTTATGTGGGAGAGGCCACTGCTAGCATGTCATCCCTGACTTGGAATTCTATGCACTTATGATTGGAACTATTAGCAAGCGTCCGCAACTACTAACGTTCATTAAGGTAAAACTCAACCATAGCATTAAGATATATTGGTCCCCCTTCAATCCCGTATGCATCAATTTCTATGCTAGGTTGAAGCTTCTATCACTCTTGCTGGTAGAGGGTACAGTGGGTTGCGGGAGAGTGGGCTGTTGTAGATAGAGGGGGGAAGGTGATGGAGATGTTGGCGAAGATGGCGTAGGTGTTGGTGAAGATTGCGGTGATGATGATGGCCCCCGACGGCGTTCCGGCGCCACCCGAAGCGAGGGGGAGAGAGCTCCCCTCCTTCTTCTTGTTCCTTGACCTTCTCCCTGGATGGGAGAAGGGTTTCCCCTCTGGTCCATGGTCTCCATGGCATGGGAGGGGCGAGAGATTGGATCTGTCTCTCTGTCTCTCTCTGTTTCTGCATTCTGGGATTCTGCCCTTTCACCGTTCTTATATATCTGGAGATCCGTAACTCCGATTGGATTGAAACCTTCGCCCCGTTTTTTTTCCAAAAATTAGCTTTCTTGCGGCCAAAGAAGAGCAGCAACCGCCTTATGGGGGGCTCATGAGGGTCAGGGGCGCGCCCAGGGGGCGCACCCCCTGCCTCGTGGCCCCCTCGGGCACCGTCTCGCGTTGATTTTCTTCCCATAACTCACAAATATTCCAAAAATATTTTTCATCCGTTTGGACTCCGTTTGATATGGATTTTCTGCGAAACAAAAAAACATGTAACAAACAGGAACTGGCACTGGGCACTGGATCAATATGTTAGTCCCAAAAATAGTATAAAAATTTGCCAAAAGTATATGAAAGTTGTAGAATATTGGCATAGAACAATCAAAAATTATAGATACGACGGAGACATATGAGCATCCCCAAGCTTAATTCCTGCTCGTCCTCGAGTAGGTAAATGATGAAAATGATAATTTTTGATGTGGAATGCTACCTAGCATAATCTTGATCATGTATCTAATCATGGCATGAATATTAAGACACGAGTGATTCAAAGCAATAGTCTATCA
The DNA here is from genome assembly GCF_002162155.2 of Triticum dicoccoides. NCBI lineage: Eukaryota > Viridiplantae > Streptophyta > Magnoliopsida > Poales > Poaceae > Triticum > Triticum dicoccoides. The sequence goes on from NC_041392.1 coordinate 293,906,164, forward strand.
TTTGACATTAAGACAATAATACTTCAAGCATACTAATAAAGCAATCATGTCTTTTCAAAATATCATGGCCAAAGAAAGTGATCCCTAAAAAATCATATAGTCTCACTATGCTCCATCTTCACCACACAAAATATTCAAATCATGCACAACCCCGATGACAAGCCAAGCAACTGTTTCATACTTTTGATGTTCTCAAACCTTTTCAACTTTCACGCAATACATGAGTGTGAGCCATGGATATAGCACTATAGGTGGAATAGAATATTGATGACCCACAAGTATAGGGGATCTATCATAGTCCTTCCGATAAGTAAGAGTGTCGAACCCAATGATGAGCAGAAGGAAATGATAAGCGGTTTCCAGCAAGGTATTCTCTGCAAGTACTGAAATAAGTGGTAACAGATAGTTTTGTGATAGGATAATTTGTAACGAGCAACAAGTAACAAAAGTAAATAAAGTGCAGCAAGGTGGCCCAATCCTTTTTGTAGCAAAGGACAATCCTGGACAAACTCTTATATGGAGAAAAGCGCTCCCGAGGACACATAGGAATATCGTCAAGCTAGTTTTCATCACGTTCATATGATTCATGTTCGGTACTTTGATAATTTGGTATGTGGGTGGACTGGTGCTTGGGTACTGTCCTTACTTGGACAAGCATCCCACTAATGATTAACCTCTATTGCAAGCATCCGCAACTACAACAAAAGTATTAAGGTAAACCTAACCATAGCATGAAACATATGGATCCAAATCAGCCCCTTACGAAGCAACGCATAAACTAGGGTTTAAGCTTCTGTCACTCGAGCAACCCATCATCTACTTATTACTTCCCAATGCCTTCCTCTAGGCCCAAATAATGGTGAAGTGTTATGTAGTCAACGTTCACATAACACCACTAGAGGAGAGACAACATACATCTCATCAAAATATCGAACGAATACCAAATTCACATGACTACTAATAACAAGACTTCTCCATGTCCTCAGGAAGAAACGTAACTACTCACAAAGCATATTCATGTTCATAATCAGAGGGGTATTAATATGCATATAGGATCTGAACATATGATCTTCCACCAAATAAACCAACTAGCATAAACTACAAGGAGTAATTAACACTACTAGCAACCCACAGGTACCAATCCCGGACTTGGAGACAAGAATTGGATACAAGAGATGAACTAGGGTTTTGAGAGGAGATGGTTCTGGTGAAGATGTTGATGGAGATTGCCCTCTCCCGATGAGAGGAGCGTTGGTGATGACGATGGCGATGATTTCCCCCTCCCGGAGGGAAGTTTCCCCGACAGAATAGCTCCGCCAGAGCCCTAGATTGGTTCCGCCAAGGTTCCGCCTCGTGGCGGTAGAGTTTTGTCTGAGAAGATGGCTTATGATTTTTTTCTCATCGAAAGACTTCATATAGCAGAAGATGGCCATCGGAGGGCCACCAGGGGGCCCACGAGGTAGGGGGCGCGCCCCCCACCCTTGTGGGCAGGGTGTGGCCCCTCATGTGAACTTCTTGCGCTCAGTATTTTTTTATATATTCTAAAAATGTCTTCCGTGAAGTTTCAGGACTTTTGGAGCTGTGCAGAATAGGTCTCTAATATTTTCTCCTTTTCCAGCCCAGAATCCCAGCTGCCGGCATTCTCCCTCTTTATGTAAACCTTGTAAGATAAGAGAGAATAGGCATAAGTATTGTGACATAATGTGTAATAACAGCCCATAATGCAATAAATATCGATATAAAAGCATGATGCAAATGGACGTATCAACTCCCCCAAGCTTAGACCTCGCTTGTCCTCAAGCGGAAGCCGAAATCAAAAAATATGTCCACATGTTTAGAGATAGAGGTGTCGATAAAAAATAAAATACAGACATGAGGGCATCATGATCATTCTTAGAACATGAACTTATATAATTCTTGTCATATGATCTCTTATGCTAGGGTAATAATTCAACCACAATTTCAAGTTTGAATCATAAACTTCATTGAAAACTAACAATCTATAATCTCGGTCATTGGAGCAATTGCAATTTATCATAACATAGGAAAGGGTCAATATATAAGAGCTTTTCAGCAAGTCCACATACTCAACTATCATATAGTCTTTCACAATTGCTGACACTCACGCGATACTTATGGGTATGGAGTTTTAATCGGACACAGAGAAAGATAGGGGCTTATAGTTTTGCCTCCCAATGTTTTACCTCAAGGGTAATGTCAACAATAATAGTTCATGAAAACTCACATCCAATTAGCCATATATACCAGGATCTTTCCAACATACTGTGCTTGCCAAAGGATAAAATGTAAAAAGGAAGGGTGAAGATCACCATGACTCTTATGCAAGGTAGGAGATAAAAGTAAAAGATAGGCCCTTCGCAGAGGGAAGCAGAGGTTGTCATGCGCTTTTTATGGTTGGATGCACAAAATCTTAATGCGAAAGAACATCACTTTATATTGCCACTTGTGATATGGACCTTTATTATGCAGTCTGTCGCTTTTATTTCTTCCATATCACACGATCGTATAAAGTTTATTTTCTCCCACACTAATAAGTCATACATATTTAGGGTGCAATTTTTATTGCTTGCACCGATGACAACTTACTTGGAGGATCTTACTCAATCCATAGGTAGGTATGGTGGACTCTCATGGCAAAACTGGTTTAAGGGTATTTCGAAGCACAAGTAGTATCTCTGCTTGGTGCGATGAATTTGGCTAGAATGAGGGGGAAAGGCAAGCTCAACCATGTTGGATGATCCATGACAATATAATTTATCTCAGATGTAAGAAAACATAACCCATTACGTTGTCTTCCTTGTCCAACGTCAACTTTTTAGCATGTCATATTTTAATGAGTGCTCACAATCATAGAAGATGTCCAAGATAGTATATTTATATGTGAAGACCTATATTTCTTTATTACTTCCTATTAATTGCAACGATGACCAAAACTATGTTTGTCAACTCTCAACAACTTTTATTCATCATACTTTTTTCTATGTGAGCTCATTACTCTCCATAAGATCCATATGATCTCTTTGTTTCCTTTTATTTATTTCTCTTTCCTTTTATTCACTTAAGATCATGGCAAAATAATCAAGCCCTTGATTCAACACTAATCTTTATTATATAGCTCATGGACTCGATTACATAGAAGGATCATGAAACAAAACTAACAACTAGATCATACTAAGAACTTTTATTCTACTAGATCAAGATATTATCAAAAGGATCGAACTACGAAAACGGTAAAGATAAAAGTGATGGTGATACAATACCGGGGCACTCCCCCAAGCTTGGTAGTTGCCAGGGGGAGTGCCCATACCCGATGCTCAGTTCTTCTCTGTTGGTGAAGAAGGTGGAGTTGTTGATGATGGATAGTCACACATCGAGCGTAGGAGGTCTTCTAACTTACAGATAATGCCTTTGAGTGCGATGATATGCTCCTTCAACAAAATATTTTCACGTGTGAGATACATATTTTGTATACAAGCTAACTCAATCATCTTGAAAGCTTCGACCTCAGTTGGGGTAAGAAGATTTTGATCAAGTTGAAGGATGTCTTCTGTTGCCAGAACTTGGTCCTCCGTAGCCTTCTTGATCCCTTCATCCTTGTTGATCTTCATGGATTCTTCCCTCGTCAGCTCTATCTTCATTAGCCAAGCATTGTTGCCCTCATTGTTGGAGGAGGAGGGAGACGAAATGATGCTTAGCTTCGACAACCCTGGCAGAAAACAACTCGAAACAAGAACAAGAGATTTTTGCGTGATACGGGAGTCAAAACCCCCAGGAGATTATATAATGAATTTTTACCAACCAAAATACGTGACGTGTAAGAAAACGGAGTCCAGATAGCACACGAGGTGCCCACGAGGTAGGGGGCGCGTCCTCCACCCTCGTGGAGGCCTCGTGTCCTTCCCGGACTGCTTCTTATTTTTCTATTTTTCTAAATATTCCAAAACGGAGAAATATTGCCTTAAAACTGTTTTGGAGTCGGTTTACTTACCGTACCACATACCTATTCCTTTTCGGAGTCTGAAATGTTCCGGAAAGTGTCCCTTATGTATTCCTCCGGGGTTACAGTTTCAATAACATTGGTTTCAACATTTATGGGATTACCTGAGATATAATGTTTGATTCTTTGACCATTCGCCACCTTCAGATTTGTACCTTCGAAGTTATTGATTTTTATGGCACCGGAATGATAGACCTCCTCGATAACGTAAGGACCTTCCCATTTAGAGAGAAGTTTTCCTGCAAAAAATCTTAAACGAGAGTTGTATAGCAATACATAATCACCTACATTAAACTCACGCTTTTGTATCCTTTTATCATTCCATCTTTTAACTTTTTCTTTAAACAACATGGCATTTTCGTAGGCTTGGGTTCTCCATTCATCGAGTGAGCTAATATCAAATAACCTCTTCTCACCGGAAAGTTTAAAATCATAATTGATTTCTTTAATAACCCAATATGCCTTGTGTTCTAGTTCGAGAGGTAAGTGACATGCTTTTCCATAAACCATTTTATACGGAGACATGCCCATATGATTTTTATATCCAGTTCTATAGGCCCATAATGCATCATCAAGATTCTTGGACCAATTCTTTCTAGACCTATTGACAGTCTTTTGCAAAATTAATTTGAGCTCTCTATTGCTCAATTCTACTTGATCACTAGACTGTGGGTGATAAGGAGATGCAATTCTATGATTAACATCATATTTAGCAAGCATTTTACAGAAAGCAACATGAATAAAATGTGAACCACCATCAGTCATTAAATATCTAGGGACTCCAAACCTTGGAAAAATAACTTCTTTAAGCATATTAATAGAAGTGTTATGATCAGCACTACTAGTTGGAATAGCTTCTACCCACTTAGTAACGTAATCAACAACAACTAAAATATGTGTATATCCATTAGAGGCAGGAAAAGGTCCCATATAGTCAAAGCCCCAAACATCAAATGGTTTAATAACGAGTGAATAGTTCATAGGCATTTCTTGACGTCTACTAATATTGCCAATTCTTTGACATTCATCACAATATAAGACAAACTTACGGGCATCCTTGAAGAGAGTAGGCCAATAAAAACTAGATTGCAATACCTTATGTGCAGTTCTATCTCCAGCATGGTGTCCTCCATAAGCTTCTGAGTGACACTTGCGTAGGATCTATTCCTGTTCATGCTCAGGTACACAACGTCTAATAACACCATCTACTCCTTCTTTATAAAGATGTGGGTCATCCCAAAAGTAATGCCTCAAATCATAGAAGAACCTTTTCTTTTGCTGGTATGTGAAACTAGGTGGTATGAATTTGGCAACAATGTAATTAGCATAATCAGCATACCATGGAGCAGTATGAGAAGCATTTATGACATTTAATTGCTCATCAGGAAAGCTATCATCAATAGGTAGTGGGTCATCAAGCACATTTTCTAACCTAGACAAGTTGTCTGCAACGGGGTTCTCAGCTCCCTTTCTATCAACAATATGTAAATCAAATTCTTGTAGCAAGAGAACCCATCTAATAAGTCTAGGTTTAGCATCTTTATTTTCCATGAGATATTTAATAGCAGAATGATCGGTGTGAATAGTTACTTTAGAATCAACAATATAAGGTCTGAACTTATCACAAGCAAATACAACTACTAAGAATTATTTTTCAGTAGTAGCATAATTTCTTTGAGCGTTGTCTAGGGTTTTACTAGCATATTGAATAACATTTAATTTCTTATCAACTCTTTGGCCTAGAACAGCACCTACAGCATAATCACTAGCATCACACATAATTTCAAAGGGTAAACTCCAATCAGGTGGCTGAACAATAGGTGTAGAGATCAATGCTTTCTTGAGTATTTCAAATGCTTCTACACAATCATCATCAAAGACAAATGGTATATCTTTTTGTAATAAATTAGTCAGAGGCCGAGAAATTTTTGAGAAGTCCTTAATGAACCTCCTATAAAATCTGGCGTGACCAAGGAAACTTCTTATACCTTTGATGTCCTTGGGGCATGGCATCTTTTCAATAGCATCAACCTTGGCTTTATCAACTTCAATACCTCTTTCAGAAACTTTATGCCCCAAGACAATACCTTCATTAACCATAAAGTGGCACTTTTCCCAATTCAAGACAAGATTAGTTTCTTCACATCTCTGCAAAACTCGATCAAGGTTGCTCAAGCAATCATCAAAAGAAGATCCATAGACGGGAAAATCGTCCATGAAAAGCTCACAAATATTTTCACAAAAGTCAGAAAATATAGCCATCATGCATCTCTGAAAGGTAGCAGGTGCATTACATAAACCAAAAGGCATACGTCTATAAGAAAAAGTACCAAAAGGCAAGTAAAAGTAGTCTTTGATTGATCCTTGGCTGACAGAGGTATTTGAGAGAAACCAGAATAACCATCTAGAAATCAAAAATGTGTATGTTTGGATAATCTTTCTAGCATTTGATCGATAAAAGATAAGGGGTAATGATCCTTTTTAGTGGCCTTATTTAATTTGCGGAAATCAATTACCATCCTATAGCCTATAATAATTCTTTGAGGGATCAATTCATCTTTATCATTAGGAACGACAGTAATACCTCCCTTCTTAGGGACACAATGGACAGGACTTACCCACTGACTATCAGCAACTGGATAAATTATACCTGCCTCAAGGAGCTTTAGTATTTCCTTTCTTACCACTTCTTTCATTTTAGGATTCAACCGTTGTTGATGATCGTGAACTGGTTTAGCATCTTCTTCCAAATTTATTTTATGTTGACATAGAGTGAGACTAATGCCCTTAAGATCATCAAGAGTATACCCAATAGCAGCACGGTGCTTCTTCAGAGTTTTCAATAATCTCTCTTCCTCATGCTCGGAAAGGTTAGCACTTATAATAACAAGATATATCTTTTTCTCATCAAGATAAGCATATTTAAGAGTATCAGGCAATGGTTTAAGCTCAAACACGGGATCACCCTTGGGTGGAGGAGGATCCCCTAGGATTTCAACAGGAAAATTGTGTTTCAGAATAGGTTCCTGTTTAAAGAGTATTTCATCTATTTCCCTCCTTTCATTCATAAACATATCATTTCCATGGTCTAGCAAATATTGTTCTAAAGGATCAGTAGGTGGTACGGCAATAGAAGCAAGACCAATAATTTCATACTTACTAGGTAATTCTTCTTCAAGGTGTTGTCTACTAAATTTAGAGAAATTAAATTCATGAGACATATCATCTAAACCGATAGTAACAACATCGTTTTTGCAATCTATCTTAGCATTAACAGTGTTTAAGAAGGATCTATCAAATATAATGGGACAAAAGCTATCTTGTGGAGAACCAAGAACAAGAAAATCAGCAGGATATTTAGTTTTCCCACACAAGACTTCAACATCTCTAACAATTCCCATTGGTGAAATAGTATCTCTATTGGCAAGTTTAATTGTGACATCAATATCTTCTAACTCAACAGGTGCAATATCATGCATAATTTCTCTATATAGGTCAATAGGTATTGCACTAGCACTGGCACCCATATCACATAAGCCATGATAACAATGATCTCCTATTTTAACAAAAATAACAGGCATGCCTACCATCAGTCTAGGTTTATCTTTAGCACAAGGTTTAGCAATTCTAGCAGTTTCATCACAGAAATAAATAACATGCCCATCAATATTATCAGCCAAGAGATCTTTAACAATAGCAATATTAGGTTCAACTTTAACTTGCTCAGGAGGTGTATATGTTCTAATATTGCTTTTACGAACCACAGTTGAAGCTTTAGCATGATCCTTTATCCTAACAGGGAAAGGTGGTTTCTCAACATAAGAAGTAGGAACAATAGGATCATTATAAGTGATAGTATTTTCTTCAACTTTAATAGGTGCAGCTACTTTTACTTCTATGGGAGGATGATATTTAAACCACTTCTCCTTGGGGAGATCAACATAAGTAGCAAAAGATTCACAGAAAGAAGCTACTATCTCAGAGTCAAGTCCATATTTAGTGCTAAATTTACGGAAAACATCGGTATCCATAAAAGATTTAACACAATCAAACTTAGGTGTCATACCTGACTTCTTACCTTCGTCGAGGTCCCAATCTTCAGAGTTGCGTTTAATTCTTTCCTATAAATCCCATTTGAATTCAATAGTCTTCGTCATAAAAGAGCCATCACAAGAAGTATCGAGCATGGTGCGATTGTTATCAGAAAGCCGAGCATATAGATTTTGAATAATCATCTCTCTTGAGAGCTCATGATTGGGGCATGAATATAACATTGATTTAAGCCTCCCCCAAGCTTGAGCGATGCTTTCTCCTTCGCGAGGCCAAAAATTATATATATAATTGTGATCACGATGAACAAGATGCATAGGATAAAACATCTGATGAAATTCCAATTTCAATCGTTTGTAGTTCCATGACCCCGTATCATCACATAACCTATACCATGTCAATGCATCTTCCTTCAAAGATAAAGGGAAGACCTTCTTATTAACAACATCTCCGGGTACACCTGCAAGCTTAAATAATCCACAAACTTCATCAACATATATTAGGTGCTCATCAGGATGCATTGTTCCATCTCCTGCAAAAGGATTAGCTAGCAGTTTTTCTAACATACCCAAAGGAATTTCAAAGCAGAGATTTTCATTTTCATTTTCAGTAGGTTCAGTAGGTTGAGGAGCAACTCTTTGCTCTACTGGTCGGGGTGAAGACACCCCGAACAAGCCCCTCAGAGGATTACTTTCCATAGTAACAAGTGACAGTAAATTTCAGCACACTATATAAATTTTTCCTTACCAAATTCCACCTACCAAAGGCGCTTCACTCCCAGGCAACGGCACCAGAAAAGAGTCTTGATGACCCACAAGTATAGGGGATCTATCGTAGTCCTTTCGATAAGTAAGAGTGTCGAACCCAACGAGGAGCAGAAGGAAATGATAAGCGGTTTCCAGCAAGGTATTCTCTGCAAGTACTGAAATAAGTGGTAACAGATAGTTTTGTGATAGGATAATTTGCAACGAGCAACAAGTAACAAAAGTAAATAAAGTGCAGCAAGGTGGACCAATCCTTTTTGTAGCAAAGGACAAGCCTGGACAAACTCTTATATAGAGAAAAGCGCAACCGAGGACACATAGGAATATCGTCAAGCTAGTTTTCATCAGTTCATATGATTCGTGTTTGGTACTTTGATAATTTGGTATGTGGGTGGACCGGTGCTTGGGTACTGTCCTTACTTGGACAAGCATCCCACTTATGATTAACCTCTATTGCAAGCATCTACAACTACAAAAAAATTATTAAGGTAAACCTAACCATAGCATGAAACATATGGATCCAAATCAGCCCCTTACGAAGCAACGCATAAACTAGGGTTTAAGCATCTGTCACTCTAGCAACCCATCATCTACTTATTACTTCCCAATGCCTTCCTCTAGGCCCAAATAATGGTGAAGTGTTATGTAGTCGACGTTCACATAACACCACTAGAGGAGAGACAACATACATCTCATCAAAATATTGAACGAATACCAAATTCACATGACTACTAATAGCAAGACTTCTCCCATGTCCTCAGGAACAAACATAACTACTCACAAAGCATATTCATGTTCATAATCAGAGGGGTATTAGTATGCATATAGGATCTGAACATATGATCTTCCACCAAATAAACCAACTAGCATAAACTACAAGGAGTAATTAACACTACTAGCAACCCATAGGTACCAATCCCGGACTTGGAGACAAGAATTGGATACAAGAGATGAACTAGGGTTTTGAGAGGAGATGGTGCTGGTGAAGATGTTGATGGAGATTGCCCTCTCCTGATGAGAGGAGCGTTGGTGATGACGATGGCGATGATTTCCGCTTCCCAGAGGGAAGTTTCCCCGACAGAACAGCTCCGCCAGAGCCCTAGATTGGTTCCACCAAGGTTCCGCCTCGTGGCGTGGAGTTTCGTCCGAGAAGATGGCTTATGATTTTTTTTTCTCATCAAAAGACTTCATATAGCAAAAGATGGCCATCAGAGGGCCACCAGGGGGCCCACGAGGTAGGGGGTGCACCCAGGGGGTAAGGCGCGCCCCCACCCTCGTGGGCAGGGTGTGGCCCCCCTAGTGAACTTCTTGCGCTCAGTATTTTTTATATATTCTGAAAACGTCTTCCGTGAAGTTTCAGGACTTTTGGAGCTGTGCAGAATAGGTCTCTAATATTTGCTCCTTTTCCAGCCCAGAATCCCAGCTGCCGGCATTCTCCCTCTTTATGTAAACCTTGTAAAATAAGAGAGAATAGGCATAAGTATTGTGACATAATGTGTAATAACAGCCCATAATGCAATAAATATCGATATAAAAGCATGATGCAAAATTGACGTATCAAATATGATGGTGGAGGTTGTGTGGAGAAGACAAAAGGGAGAAAGTCTCACATCGACGCGGTAATCAACGGGCTATGGAGATGCCCATCAATTGATGTCAATGTGAGGAGTAGGGATTGCCATGCAACGGATGCACTACGAGCTATAAGTGTATGAAAGGTCAAACTGGAAACTAAGTGGGTGTGTGTGACGCCCCCGATTCAATCGTACACTAATCATGCACGCAAATGTGTACGATCAAGATCAGGGACTCACGGGAAGATATCACAACACAACTCTACAAATAAAATAAGTCATACAAGCATCATAATACAAGCCAGGGGCCTCGAGGGCTCGAATACAAGTGCTCGATCATAGACGAGTCAGCGGAAGCAACAATATCTGAGTACAGTCATAAGTTAAACAAGTTTGCCTTAAGAAGGCTAGCACAAACTGGGATACAGATCGAAAGAGGCGCAGGCCTCCTGCCTGGGATCCTCCTAAACTACTCCTGGTCGTCGTCAGCGGGCTGCACGTAGTAGTAGGCACCTCCGGTGTAGTAGGGGTCGTCGTCGACGGTGGCGTCTGGCTCCTGGACTCCAGTATCTGGTCGCGACAACCAGAACGAAAGAAAGGGGGAAAAGGGGGGAGAAAGCAACCGTGAGTACTCATCCAAAGTACTCGCAAGCAAGGAACTACACTACATATGCATGGGTATATGTGTAAAGGGCCATATCAGTGGACTGAACTGCAGAATGCCAGAATAAGAGGGGGGTAGCTAGTCCTATCAAAGACTACGCTTCTGGTCACCTTCGTCTTGCAACAGGCAGAAGAGGGTAGGTCGAAGTCCTCCAAGTAGCATCGCATAGCATATCCTACCCGGCGATCCCCTCCTCATAACACTGAGGTAGAGCGACCACCGGTTGTATCTGGCACTTGGAAGGGTGTGTTTTATTAAGTATCCGGTTCTAGTTGTCATAAGGTCAAGGTACAACTCCAAGTCGTCCTGTTACCGAAGATCACGGCTATTCGAATAGATTAACTTCCCTGCAGGGGTGCACCACATAACCCAACACGCTCGATCCCATTTGGCCGGACACACTTTCCTGGGTCATGCCCGGCCTCGGAAGATCAACACGTCGCAGCCCCACCTAGGCTCAACAGAGAGGCCAGCACGCCGGTCTAAACCTAAGCGCACAGGGGTCTGGGCCCATCGCCCATAGCACACCTGCACGTTGCGTACGCGGCCGAAAGCAGACCTAGCCTAGTGGCGTTCCAGTCCAATTCGGCGCGCGCCGCTCCGTCGCTGACGTCTGAAGTGCTTCGGCTGATACCACGACGTCGGGATACCCATAACTACTCCCACGTAGATGGTTAGTGCGTATAGGCTCGTAGCCAGACTCAGATCAAATACCAAGATCTCGTTAAGCGTGTTATTATGAAGCAACCGCGGACGCCGACCAGGGCCAGGCCCACCTCTCACCTAGGCGGTCTCAACCTGCCCTGTCGCTCCGCCACAAAGATTCACACAGAGGGCCGTCGGGACAAAGGTCCTTTCAGCCCCCAATCCGTGAATCACTCGCGGGTACTCTTCGAGCTGACCCGACTTTAGTCACCATCTGTATAGTATGTATGTATGTATAGTATATACCCGTGATCACCTCCCGAGTGATCACGGCCCAATATTATAGCAAGGCAGACTGACACGAAGGTAGGGCCAACAATGATAAACTAGCATCCTATACTAAGCATTTAGGATTGCAGGTAAGGTATCAACAGGTGTAGCAACAATGTCAGGCTATGCATCAGAATAGGATCAACGGAAAGCAGTAACATGCCACACTACTCTAATGCAAGCAGTATAGATAAGAATAGGCGATATCTGGTGATCAAGGGGGGGCTTGCCTGGTTGCTCTGGCAAGAGAGAGGGGTCGTCAACTCCGTAGTCGAACTGGGCAGCAGCAGCGTCGGTCTCGTAGTCTACCGGAGAGAAGAGGGGGAAGAAACAATGAATACCAAGTAAACAGATGCATATCGATGCATGACATGTCAAGAAGCGATGCTAGGCGTGCCCTAACGTGGTATGAGGTGGTACTGGTTAAGGGGGGAATCATCCGGGAAAGTATTCGCGGTGTTTCGTGTTTTCGGACAGATGAACCGGAGGGGAAAAGTTGGGAGTTCGATAGGTTAGGGGTGTGTGGCGGACGAACGGACTGCGTATCCGAAATCGTCTCGTCGTTCTGAGCAACTTTCATGTTGAAAATATTTTAATCCGAGTTACGGATTAAAAGATATGATTTTTAAAAGATTTTAACAATTTTGGAATTTAATTATTTATTTAATTAATTCGAAAAAATGTATTTATGACGTCAGCATGATGTCATGCTGACGTCAGCAGTCAACAGGGGTTGACTGAGTCAACCCTGACATGTGGGTCCAGTGGGACCCACCTGTCATTCTCTATTTAAATTAATTAGGGTTTAGGTTAATCTAATTACAGTTTAATTAAACTAATTAGTTAATTAGGTTAAT
>NC_041392.1:293923423-294019218 GCF_002162155.2 Triticum dicoccoides
ACGGTACCGAAGAGGCTAGCAATGATGGAAGGGTGAGAGTGCGTATAATCCATGGACTCAACATTAGTCATAAAGAACTCACATACTTATTGCAAAAGTCTATTAGTCATCGAAACAAAGTACTACGCGCATGCTCCTAGGGTGTAGATTGGTAGGAAAAGACCATCGCTCGTCCCCGACCGCCACTCATAAGGAAGACAATCAATAAATACCTCATGCTCCGACTTCATCACATAACGGTTCACCATATGTGCATGCTACGGGAATCACAAACTTCAACACAAGTATTTCTACAATCCACAACTACCCACTAGCATGACTCTAATATCACCATCTTTATATCGCAAAACTATTGCAAGGAATCAAACATATCATATTCAGTGATCTACAAGTTTTATGTAGGATTTTATGACTAACCATGTGAATGACCAGTTCCTGTCATCTCTCTAAATAGATATAAGTGAAGCAAGAGAGTTTAATTCTTTCTATAAAAGATATTCCCACGCTCTAACAAATATAAGTGAAGCAAAAGAGCATTCTAAAAATGGCGGTTTTCTATGTGTAGGGAAACAGGCAATCCAAACTTCAAATGATATAAGTGAAGCACATGAAGCATTCTATAAAGCCATACTCAAAAGATATAAGTGAAGTGCAAAGAACATTCTATAAATCAACCAAGGACTATCTCATACCAGCAAGGTGCATAAAATAAAAATGAAAACTAAATGCAAAAGAGGCTCCAAGATTTGCACATATCGCATGAATGAAACGAATCCAAAAACATATCGATACTTGTTGAAGAAAGATGGGATGCCTTCCGGGGCATCCCCAGGCTTAGACGCTTGAGTCTACTTGAATATTTACTTGGGGTGCCTTGGGCATCCCCAAGCTTGAGCTCTTGCCTCTCCTTCTTCTCCTCACATCGAGACATCCTCGATCTTTGAACACTTCGTCCACACAAAACTCAACAGAAAACTCGGTAAGATCGGTTAGTATAATAAAGCAAATCACTACTCTAAGTAATGTTTAAAACCAATGTATATTTTGTTTTTGCATTGTAGCTACTGTAATATAACTTTTCCATGGCTTAATCCACTGATATAAATCGATAGTTTCATCAAAACAAGCAAACTATGCATCAAAAACAGAATATGTCTAAAACAGAACAGTCTGTAATAATCTGAACATTCACCATACCTCTAGTACTCCAAAAATTCTACCAAAATTAGGAAAAATAAAATTTTTGTATAGAAAGATAGTTCAAAAAGTTTCAGAACCGTTTGATGTTCCAGTAAAAAATGTAAAATCGCGCACTACAGCCAAAGTTTCTGTCCTGCACCGTACAAACCAACAAGTAATCTAAAACATCCTAAAGGCAAACCTTGGCACATTATTTTTATAATACAATGGAATTTTACTAGGGGATACTTATTTTTGTTGAAAAGTTTCTGTAATCAAGATTCACAAAGTTTCCGTGACCATGAACAAAGTTCAAGGAGCTCCCCCACTTCAACAATGCTTGTCTCTCTCACTTTGACTTTCCTTTTTGAAAAAGTTTTGGGTTCCCCTATTTATTTTTTTTGTTTTTAAACTTTATAGAAGCAAAAAATAGAAATAAATGACTCTCTAAAACTTCCGGGTTGTCTCCCTGGCAGTGCTTTCTTTAAAGCCATTAAGCTAGGCATATAGTGCTCAAGTAATGGATCCACCCGGATCCCAAGGTATATCAAAGCCAATTTTAATTAACAATGATTTATAATTTAGTAGTGAGCACAAAGTAACATTTATCATGTAATGACGAAGTCTAACTCTCTTCCTATGCATAGGCATGTCATAACAGAACAATTCATGCACCCAAAGTAAAGGCCAATGCATAGTATAAGCAGTTTCTTGCATTTTTTCGTGTTGGAAATATAAAGAGGCGGAGATGTAGTTCCTCTATCATAATAATTGCAAGTAGGAGCAGCAAGCACATGAATATTATATCTATCAAAATCATCATGTGTAATAGTAAAACGCAACCCATCAATATAATCATTAATAAGGGTAAACTTCTCCGGTATAGTGTAGTTGGGAGAATTCAAAAAGATAATAGGACTATCATGCGTGGGTGCAATAGCAACAATTTCATGTTTAACATAAGGAACTATAGCAAGTTCATCTCCATAAGCATAGTTCATATTGGCATCTTGGCCACAAGCATAGCAAGCATCATCAAAAAGGGATATTCCAAGAGAATCAACGGGATCATAACAGTCATCATAGCAATCATCCTTCGGTAGGAACGAAGGGAAATTAAACAATGTATGAGATGAAGAGTTACTCTCATTAGAAGGTGGGCACGGGTGATCAATCTGCTCTTCCTCCTTTTCTTCTTTGCTCTCCTCGTCATCTTTTTCATCCAATGAGCTCACAATTTCATCAATTTATTCTTCCATAGACTCCTGCAAAATATTAGTCTCTTCTTGGACAGTGGAGACTCTATCAATAAAATCATCAATATCGGAATTGAATTCATAATTCTCATAGCACTATTTAAGGATAGCTAAATTTTCAGGTCTATAAACTGAATCATCAAAATTTTCACACTCTTTAAACAAAGATTCGATTTCATAAGCACACATAAAAGCAACAAATTCTTCTATTTGTTCCACATCATAGTAATCATATATACCTCTAGCATAAGAAGCAAAGGTTTTATCATCATTAAATTTGCATGAAAAGGGAAGGTGTGGAGCCTTCATCCTAGAGCAACAAGTATAATCATATCTCAAGCATAGTTCCCGAGCATACCAATGCAACATATGAATTTGATCCCATAATAGTTTCCCTTTTTGAGTCAAGCGATAATCCCTAAATTATTCACGTTGATCCAACGTGTCTGCCATTACTAAGTTGAATGGGGTTTTCTTAGGACTATCAAAGTAATACATAATATCTTTCACATAATGAGCATCGAGGTTTTAGGAGGTTCCCCATCTCCATGAGTAGCAAGTAAACCTAACTTTTGGTATTTCGTGTTCCATATCCATAACTAAAGATAGAGAAAAACTTAGAACAACAAATAAAAATTACTTAGTGATAAAGCAAACAAGCACACACGAGAATATTCACCCCACGCTATTGCTCCCCGGCAATGGCGCCAGAAAAAGGTCTTGATAACCCACAAGTATAGGGGATCAATTGTAGCCTCTTTTGATAAGTAAGAGTGTCAAACCCAACGAGGAGCTAAAGGTAGAAAAATATTCCCTCAAGTTCTATCGACCACCGATACAACTCTACGCACGCTTGACGTTCGCTTTACCTAAAACAAGTATGAAACTAGAAGTACTTTGTAGGTGTTTTTGGATAGGTTTGCAAGATAATAAAGAGCACGTAAATAAAAGCTAGGGGCTGTTTAGATAAATCAGCAATAAAGTTAGTATAGCGAGTGTGGAAAGGTGGTGGTAGGAGTTGCGAAATTGTCCCTAAGCAATTGACTACTTTACTAGACCGATAGCAAGTTTTATGTGGGAGAGGCCACTGCTAGCATGTCATCCCTGACTTGGAATTCTATGCACTTATGATTGGAACTATTAGCAAGCATCCGCAACTACTAACGTTCATTAAGGTAAAACCCAACCATAGCATTAAGATATATTGGTCCCCCATCAATCCCGTATGCATCAATTTCTATGCTAGGTTGAAGCTTCTGTCACTCTAGCCCTCCAATACATAGTCCTATCAACATACAACTAACCCTATGGTGTGATCCACGCGCGCGCTCATATGATGGGCACCAAAGGATAGAAACATAACCACAAGCAAATTAAATCAATCATAGCAATTTATCAACCACCGATAGGACAACGAAAATCTACTCAGACATCATAGGATGGAAACACATCATTGGATAATAATATGAAGCATAAAGAACCATGTTCAAGTAGAGAGTACAGCGGGTTGCGAGAGAGTGGACTGCTATAGATAGAGGGGGGAAGGTGATGGAGATGTTGGTGAAGATGGCGTTGGTGTTGGTGAAGATCACGATGATGATGATGGCCCCCGGTGGCATTCCGGCACCACCGGAAGTGTGGAGAGAGCCCCCCCCCCCCTCCTTTTTCTTCCTTGACCTTCTCCCTAGATGGGAGAAGGGTTTCCCCTTTGGTCCATGGTATCCATGGCATGGGAGGGGCGAGAGCCCCCCCGAGATTGGATCTGTCTCTCTATCTCTCTCTGTTTCTGCGTTCTGGGATTCTGCCCTTTCATCGTTTCTTATATATCCGGAGATCCGTAACTCCGATTGTATTGAAACCTTTGCCCCGATTTTTTTCCAAAAATTAGCTTTCTTACGGTGAAAGAAGAGCAGCAACCGCCTTACGGGGGCCCACAAGGCTCAGGGGCGTGCCCCCTGCCTCGTGGCCCCCTCGGGCACCGCCTCGCGTTGATTTTCTTCCCATGTCTCACAAATATTCCAAAAATATTCTCCGTCCATTTTTATTCCGTTTCGACTCCGTTTGATATGGATTTTCTGCGAAACAAAAAAAACATGCAACAAATAGGAACTGGCACTGGGCACTGGATCAATATGTTAGTCCCAAAAATAGTATAAAAAGTTGCAAAAGTATATGAAAGTTGTAGAATATTGGCATGGAACAATCAAAAATTATAGATACGACGGAGACGTATCACGCACGCTTCTTTTAATTAGAATGGTTGTGCCCGTCTAGCGCACACATGTTGATCTATCTAACTATTTCTGTTTATTGTGGCTAATCGCAAACAGTTCATCCATGTGAAGTGTATGCCATCAATCACAGACACTTTGATCTAGCTTACCCGTTTCTGTTTTGTTGCCTAATCACAAACAATTAATCCTTCTGAAGCGTATGCCCTCAATCACACACGCCTTGATCTATCTGAACGTTTCTTTTGTGTTGCCTAATCACAAACAGTGCATCCGAGTGAACCGTATGTTGTATATCGCACACACCTTCATCTGGCTGCCCGTTTCTTTTGTGTTGCCTAATCACAAACAGTTCTTCCGAGTGAATAGTATACTGTACATCGCACACGCCTTCATCTGGCTGCCCGTTTGTTTTGTTCCTCCTCATCGAAAACGGTTAATTGATCTGAACCGTATGCCCTGAATCACACACACAACTAAAATCTGAACCGTGTTTGATGCATCCTCCACTGCAAATGTTTTGCACTTTTTTGACGGTTTTTTTACACCACCATTTGTGATTATAGCATTGCACACAGTTTCGTCGAAGGGTCTCTGATCATAGTGTCGCGTTAGCAGCATCTTGCAGTAGTGTAAGGCAAAGGTATTAGGGATGCCCAGTCCCGAAATGAAAAAAAGAATTTACTTTATGTTGTCAAATAATAAATTCCTTGGAAAGTGTTGGTATGGAGGGCACCTGTGGATATCGTTTTGTAACATCCCAAATTTTCAATTTGGAATGTTATACATTAGGTCATCATTGCATATCATATTTTATTTCATTTTGGCTTGATCCTCAAATTCCTAAGCAACTCAAGGACCCTCGGAGAGAGAGTTGGGGATTTCACTGTTTTCATATTTGAATTTTATCAAATATTGAAACGAGGATTTTTGGTTTTAAATTTTTTCTCTCTCCGAAAATATTTCATGTTAAAATATATGAGAGAAGATAATATGGCTTCTCCAAAAGAAATGAAATATTGGAGGAAAAATATTAAAATCAAATATTTGCTTTTATTCGGCTTTTATTGCAATTTTATTTGCATTAGAAAAATTGCACGTTTTCAAAATTGCATTTTAGGGCCAAGAAAATGTTCATCTTGTTCTAAATATTTTATTTAGACGGTGAAAATTTGTTTTGGTATTTTTTAGATTTTTATTTACTTTTCTAGGATTTATTTTCGTCAGAACGTTTTTTTTAAGACATAGAAGCCCGCCGGACCGAACTGGGCCGAGGCCCAGTTGGCCCAGCTGCCGTTGCGCCGCCGTCTCCCTCGCGGAGACTGCGACCAGCACGCCGCCGCCCGCCGAGGCCGAGCTGGCCACTCCTCCCGGCCCCCTTCGGCAAGCCACCTCTCCCTTTAAAAGCCGACAGGGGCCCCCCTAGAGCCCCAAGCCGCAGCCGCCGACGCCGCCGCTGAGCCACCCCGCGTCGCCCCGCCGCACCCCGCTGTTGCCCGCGCCACCGCCCCGCTCACTGGAAGCCGCCGGAGCCGCGCCGGAGTTCGAATCTCGTCGTCCGTTTTTTTCGGTTTAGGTAAAACCGTCGGTTTTTTAAACCCTAGTTTCGGTTTTTTAGAACGGTTCGCTGGTTTTCTCGGTTGACTTTCGTCCGTACATTCGTTTTAACGGACGGTGTTCACTCGTTAGCCACAGATAGCGAACGTTCATTCGTTAGCCTGTTCATCAGTTTTTTCTTTTTTCGGATTTTCCGCGATTATTTTCGATCGCGATTTCTGATCCGATTTCCGTTTTAGTTTATCTTTTCGCTCGTTTATCGGAATCAGACGATTCAAGCGCCTAGATCTTCGTCTCGAAGCCCTCTTTCCTTTTAACCAACTTGAACAAGATTTTGATACAGTAAAATTCGAATTTAGTCCAGATTAGTAATCGGATCTTGTTTCTTTCGCAGTTTGAGTTTCGTTGCTCCATTTGATTTGATTCTTTTTGCAAACTGGAGTTCTTAAGTTGAACTTTCTGGTTAGATCTTCTTATTCGTGTTTTACCCGTGCATCTTTGCTTGATTGCTTATGTATGCTATTGTTTGTTTGCGATAGAACACCCAGAGTGTGAAGCGTGCTACTACGAGTCTCTAGGTTTTGCGGATCATCAGCAAGGCAAGTAACACTTTGATCATACCCCTTTATCACCCAGTTTTTATGCATTAGTTTCAACCCTCAAACATTGCGTGGTTAGGACTTGATAACATGTGAGATTGGGAGGTAGAACCTATTGCCCTGTTATTATCAAAGCCTTGGGAGGTACTTCTATGTATTGCTTATATTGCCATGCTATGCTCGTAGACGTGGTTTGGGTGAGTGAATCCATGATAGATGTGCTATTGTTAATTAATGGTTCAACTTAAGGTGGCAACTTTAATACACATCTGGGTGGATTGCTTGTCGGGCACCTGGAGAATCCAATGTTGTCCTAGGATATCCCGGAGTAGCCGTGTGATAATCCTAAGGTCTGCCACCCAGGCTCAAAGGGAACTGAGATATTTCATGATAGAAACTTCTGTGTGCAGCCACAAGCTATTATGGGCTCTAGCATAGTTCAGTAAGTTGCATGACCTCTTCCAATGGTAGGCTAGCAGATGTAGAGGGATATAGGTTGGTACTGTCTACCCGGGGTTAGAGCTAATGCTTCTGAAAGGCTGTGTCTCGGTCATCCGTTTCTCAAACACCAGGTAGTGCAAGAAATCCAATGGAGGAGATCAAGTCTTGTGGGGAAAAGTGTGCAAACCTCTGCAGAGTGTACAAACTAATCATGGTTAGCCGTGTCCCCAGTTATGGACATCTTGAGTATCTAGTACTTGGCACTACAAAAAAAAGACACATCCGTGACATTTTGGGCCGAACGAAAAAAAAATCTGTCATACATAGGACACTTCTATGACGATAATTGTGACAAAACCCGGTATCATCGTAGATGTGGTGGGCTCCTACTTCTATGACAAAAAATCATGACAGAAAATGGGCTTTTCGTCCTGGGCGGGCCGGAGACGCAACTGCATGACATTCTTTGGGCCGTCCATAACGGAAAAAAACGTGGTAGAAGCGAGGGGAGGAAAATTTCGGGGAGTTCCCGGTTATGGTGGGAGGTCGGGGGCCGAGCAATGCGCGTTTCTCTCGTACACGTACGCGCGTGTGTGCGAGGCGTTGGCTCTAACTGGACCCAAGCGAGGCATTGGGCTCTAACTGAACCCGAGCGATTGCACTGCAGGCTACGCGTTACTGAACCCGAGCGATCAATCGATGGCTGTTAACTGAACCCGATCGAGTGATTCCTTTGCTACTGCTGCTAACTGAAGCCGATCGATGGGATGAACAGTGAGTGTTGCGGGGGGAGGGGGGTTGGATGAACAGTGAGTGGTGGCGTTGCCTCTGGATGAACAGGACCCCGTGGTGTGGTGGAGAGCTAGATGAACAGTAGACGATGGAGGGGTGCCCGTGGAGGGGTGGATGAACATGACCCCGTGGTGTCGAGGGCTGGATGAACAGTATGCGGTGGAGGGGTGGTTGAACAGGACCCCGTGGTGTGGAGGGCTGGATGAACAGTAGACATTGGAGGGGTGCCCGTGGAGGGGTGGTTGAATAGGACCCCGTGGTGTGGAGGGCTGGATGAACAGTAGCCGGTGGAGGGGTGGTTGAACAGTAGCCGGTGGAGTAGCGCGCGGGGGAGGCTGGATGAATAGGAGCCCGTGGATGAACAGTCACAGGTGGAGGCTGGAGGAGGTCGACGGTGGATGAATAGTAGCTCATGGAGGCTGGAGGGGGTCAACGGTGGAGATGAACAGTATCCTGTGGAGTTCCGTTTTGCGGTACGCCACACCCCTCTCGATGAACAGGACCCCCATTTCGACCGTAGCGCTCCAACACAAGTCCGTTTCGTCCGTTTTGCGGTACGGCACACCCCTCCCGATCAACAGGACCCCCGTTTCGACCGTAGGAGGTCTGTTTCCTCTGTTTTGCGATACGCCAGACCCCTCCCGATCAACAGGATCCCGTTTCGAACATGGCCGGTCGAACACAAGGCCGTTTCCTCCGTTCTACGGTACACCAGGCCTCGTTTCCATCGCCTGTTCCGTCCAAGCCCTCCCGATGAACACGACGCATTCCGTTGCCTCCCCATGAACACGACGCATTCCGTTGCCTCCCCATGAACACGATGACGACGCTGTTTCTCCGTTCCGACCCAGCCATGTACACGAGCCCTGGCCGTACGTATGCGTGAGTAGGCGTTCGAGACCCCACCCGTATGTACACATACGTGGCCGTATTTTCTTTCTTGCACCCTGGCCGCTGTACGTACGTGTAAATGCTACGTGCGCACCTCTACTACGACACGTGCGCGCCTCTACTACGACACGTGCGCGCCTCTACGTCGGCCAGTATGTACGTACACGTTCGCGACCAGAATGACAATGCTACGTATGCTTCGACGAGGTGGGTCCTGACTGTCAGGCACTTCCTTGCCTGCGAAGATGTAGCTGGTCGGTCCCAGCAGTCAGGGGGCGAATCGTTTTTTGCCCGGACGCACTTCCTTGCGTGCGAAGATGTAGCTGGTGGATCCCAGCAGTCAGGGGGGCGAAATATGGTGGCCCGTATGGCGGGTCCCACTGTCAGGTGGAGGAATAATTATTTTGCACGTAATAAGGAGGCACTTCCTTGCTGTGGCCGTGGACCCAGCTATCAGCCTCTCCATGTACAGTCCACGTCCGATGGAAGCCGTTCCTTGACCACGTTGACCACGTCGCGCTGAGAGCACCAGGGCGGTGGCGACGGCGAGGCCTAGGAAGGGGACGACGCGGAGCCGGGGAAGACGCAGCAGTGGATGCCCGCGCGTAGAGGAGTACAAGGGTTCACTGGTTCACTGCGGTGTGAGGCTGTCGTCGCCGCAGAATAACAGGGGGTGTGGGTGAGTAGAGGGATGGCCTGGCCAGCGGTGGGAGTAGTAGGGGGCGGTGAGGCCTCTGCCGCATCGCAGCCGGCCACGGGAGGCAGGAGCACTAGGCACGACCGGCGCTGGTTTGGGCGGCTGGAGCAAGAAGACCAGAGGTTGAAGAAGCACTACGGCCGTTGGATGGACATCGTACGGTCACTAGAGCTAGAATCATGCATATTGACTAAGTTGACAAAGCCCTCCATCCCCGTCAACTTAGTAGGCCCACAAGTCAGCCTCCCACCAAGGTGGGTCCCAGCTAGCAGGGGGTATTCTTTTTTTTTGAGCGTAATAAGGAGGCACTTCCTTGCGTGTGAAGATATAGCTGGTGGGTCCGAGCTGTCAGCGGCGATAGCACTTTTTTTTGCGAAATACAGAGGCCCTTTCGGTGGGTCCCTGATGTCAGGTGGAGGAATCATTATTTTGCACGTAATAAGGAGGCATTTCCTTGCGTGCGGCCGTGGACCCAGCTTTCGGCCTCTCCACATACAGTCCACTTCAGATGCATGTCGGTCGTTGACCACGTTGACCAGGCCGCGCCGAGAGCACCACGGCGGTGGGCGACGGCGAGGCCTAGGAAGGGAATGACACGGAGGTAGGGAAGACTCGGCAGTTGTTTCCCACGCAGAGGGGAGTACGACTGTACGAGGGTTTACTGGTTCGTCTGCCGTCGCCGGAGAATAACAGCAGGTGTGGGTGAGTAGAGCGATGGCTAGGCCAGCGATGGGAGTACGGTGGGGCGGTGAGGCCTGCGCGGCAGCAGAGCCGGCCGCGGGGAGGAGGGAGCAGGCAGTCCCGCCGGCGCCTGTTTGAGCGGCTGGAGCAGGAAGAGCAGAGATTGAAGAAGCACGACGGCCGTTGGATGGCCATCCAACAGTCACTGCTTGTGCGTCAACCTTTTTTTAGGAAAGCCTCAAATCTGTGGAAAACAGCATATAGCCCATCTGCCATTATTTCTAATAATTTACAGCCCATTTACTAATTATTAATGTTTTTTAGAGCCCATATTCTTTTTGTTAGCATTACAGCCCATATTGTGGCCACGATTAAAAAATTATACGAAATTTTGCATATTTCGGTGCGGTCCGAACTATTTTTAATCCTGAAATTTCGACTCACATTCAAACTGATTTTAAAAATAAATGTATGTCAATATAAAATCCAACAAATTCTCCACGCATAAATATTAATGTAATTTCAAATCTCGAAATGAAGAAAAGATAATTGAAACTAATTGTCGGTTTGATGTGTTTTAAAAATGTACAGCCCATTTCTCATTACTGATGGGCCATTTTCTCGGCCAGCCGAATGAAAGCTCTCCTCGTCTTGAAAGATTTGCAGCACAATAGGCCTGACAAAGCGACTTACTTGGCAAATCACAAAAAAACTGGGCTGTGGCCATGGACCCAGCTGTCAGCCTCTCCATGTACAGTACTCTTCCGATGGAATGTCGTTGACCACGTTGACCACGCCGCACGGAGAGCACCAAGGTGGTGGACAACGGCGAGGCCTAGGAAGGGGACGACGCGGAGCCGAGGAAGACGCGGCAGTGGATGCCCACGCGGAGAGGAGTATGAGGGTTCACTGGTTCGGCTGCGGTGTGAGGCTGCCATCGCCGCAGGGCCTGGCTAGCGGTGGGAGTAGTTGGGGCGATGATGCCTCATCGGCAGCACAGCCGGCCACTGGAGGCAGGAGCAGGCGGTCTCCCCGGCGCTGGTTTGGGTGGCTGGTGCAAGAAGAGCAGCGATTGAATAAGTAGCAGGACTGTTCAATTCAAATCCAACGGTTACTGCTGCTAGAATGGTTTGTTGACTAAGTTGACAATCCTTGCGTACGCGCAACTTAGTAGGCCCACAGGTCAGCCTCCCAACCGGTGTGCCCCAGATGTCAGTGGGAGGAATCATTTTTTTTGCGTAATAAGGAGGCAGTTGATTGCGTGCGGCCAGGCCAGCGGAGGGAGTAGGGTGGGCCGGGGAAGCCTGCGCGGCATCACAGCGGGCCACAAGAGGAGGGAGCAGGCAGTCCCGCCGGCGCTAGTTTAGGCGGCTGGAGCAGGAAGATGAGAGATTGAAGAAGCACGTCGGTCGTTGGATGGACATCCAACACTAACTGCTACTAGAATCGTGTGTTCACTGACAAAGCCTTGCCTAAACAAGTCAGCCTCGAAATCTGTGGCGTGTACAGCCCATTTGCTATTATTTTTATAGTTTTTACTCATTTTCTAATTCATATGGAATTTATTGCAGCCCGTTTTCCATTTTTAGAATTGTTGGCCATTTTCTGGTCAGTACCAGGGTCAAAAAAATTAACTAAATATGTGGGAAATTTTGAAAATTCACAAATTTTTGCTGGGGAAAGAAACATTCTTAATCCAAAAATTAATAGCCATACTAAAACAAATTTAAAAATAAATTAGTACTATGTCATGTTAAATCCAATGAAATACGTATAAGATATCAGTGAAGAACAAAAACAAAAAAAGAAACTTATATCCCATTTGCTATAATTTTTTTGGAATTTTCAACCCCTTTTGATATTACTTTTAACAGACATTGACCATACTCTTAAGCCAGGCCGGAATGCATCCCTCCTCATCTTGAAAGATTTGCGGCCCAGTAATTCGGAGAAAACAAATAGGCCTAGCTTGGGTATTCTTCAAAAAGAAATATTGGGCTACCTATTTTCCCAAAGAACTGGTGCATGAGCATTTATCTTTATTTATTTATTTATTTACTTATTTATGTTTAGGGGACCATGAGCATGTACCTGGGCCGGATTCATGTGAGATCCTCCCTTCCAGTTAATTATGGGCTTCTCTATTGGGCCTTCATCAGTGGGCTGCATGTTATCAACAAGTGGAAAATGTGTTCCAACTTTAAAAAAATGTGTTATGTACGATAAATAGTATGCACTACGTACGGTATGGGGCACTAAAGGATCGAACCGTGCAACGACTTCCAAAACATTGTGTTTGTCGTTCTAACAACACATTTATTCAACCAACAGACGAAATATACTACTGATTGTACATTGAAAATAGCAGCAGCAACCAGGGTTGGGGGTGCAACAAAAGCAATAAGCAGGCCAGAAGAATGAAGACGCAGCTCTCTCTTCCAAACCAAACATCAGCCATCATTACAAAAGGGCTACCAAAAAAGAACAAGTGTATGCATCAAACTAAATAAAGATCCAACTACACCAAGTGTACGCATCTAACTAACTGGCTTAGTTAGACGTTACTATTTTTTTTCGAAACGAAGGCAAAAGAATTGCCTCGTCGATTAATTAAGAAGAAGAGAATTTCCTAGTTAATCTACAGAAAACCGGGCTAAAACTGAAGATGTTACTATTTATTAAGCTGCAGTGGAGTCGCAGATGGAGAGGAGTGGGAAACTTCACTGGTTCGGGTGCGCGGCAGCACAGCCGCGGTGGTTAGAAGGGAAAACATAAATTGGACACGGCATTACTTTTATAAGAGACCTACATTTTATACCCCACAGTAGTGTCGGGTTTCGGGTTCCGGCGGACCCTTGAGGTTCGAACACTGGGGTGCGCGCGGAGATCTCCCCCCTACCGGTCTACGTCCGATCATCTCGTGCGAACTAAGATGAAAATGATGAACAACACAAGGGACACGATGTGTATACTGGTTCGGGCCACCGTTGTGGTGTAATACCCTACTCCAGTGTGTGGTGGGGTGGATTGCCTCTGGGGCTGGTGATGGATAGTACAAGGGAAGAACAGCCTCGCGAGAGGTGTTCTTGAGCTGGTGCGATGAACTGCTAGGGTGAATTCAGTCGCCTCTCTCTCTCTTCTATGGTTCTACCAGATTTCCAGCCGTCGTGCCCGTCCCTTCTTGATGTCTCGATGTTTTTCTAGATATCTCTACTCTGTGGTGGCTAGCTCTATTTATAGAGGCCCTGGGCCTCTCCCCGAATAATTGAGCGGGAAGGGCGCCAACAATTGGCCATTTCGAAGGGGAACATCTAGTACAAGTTATCCTGACCAAAGGTGGTCTTCGGCTGCCAAAAGCACTGGCGATGACGCCGTCTTGGGCTCCACGGTGACCTTCGTCTTGCCGTCCGGCTGGTATTGGTCTCGTTGCACCAGAATGGTAACCTTTGCCTCATGCCTTGGCCTGTGCTTGCCCCCTTTGCACCAAAGGGGAAACAAGGACACTGCACAGGCCGGCGCCCGCCTGGCGCCCGCCTGGTCTCGATCGTCATGGCTTGCGTCACGGGTTCCTCGTGAGGTACCCTTGCATTGATCTCTCCGCCTCCTCGCGAGCCTGCCTAATGAGGCTACCTCTGAGGAAGCTTCATGTCGTCCGCCCCGCGAGGCTTGGCCCCTCGCGAGGGTCTTGAGCTTGAGCTGATGAAGATGGGCCGCGCTGGGCCCCCGCTTGAGCCACGCTGTAGGCCGCAGGCAGGCAAGTCTGGGGACCCTCGTTCCCAGAATGCCGACAGTAGCCCCCGGACACAAGGCGCGCGCGGGCTTGGCTTAGCAGAGAAGCGAAGGGTCAAGCGCGAAGCACCGCGGCCCCTAATAGCCTACGGCCTTGGGCGCCGCGTGGCGGTTGATTGGACGTGGGCGACTGCGCTTCCCCATGATGCCTCGGCAACTACACGACTTGACAAGTCCCTGCATGCAAAGATATGGGTCACGATTACCTGAGGTCATGATGCCCGGCAGTTGGCCTTCCCCGGCTATAAGTACGGGGCCGCGTGAGCTTCATCGGTTCACTCCTTTCCGTCACTCCTCCTCTTCTTCTTCCTCATCCTTGCTTCCTCTTGCACCAATGGCACCGATCCGCCGGTTTTCAGCTGAGGAGAAGGGAAAGGCCCCTAGAGAGGGTCCTGACCCCCTCCCGCCGAAGAAGCGGCCAATCCTTTGTCACCGGGATGAAGGCGCCTGGCAGGTGGTGTCGAGGCCGTGGTACGAGCGGCCGCTGCCTGGGTTTCCGCTGCCCTTGCACGCCCCATCATAGGCCCCAGGGGGGGCGCCGAGCAACACCGACAGCATCGCCGCCGTCGTCGGTGAGTCACAGTGGTGCGCGTCGTCCCCCTGGAGTCCTCGCGGAGCGCTCCTCTCGCGAGCTTGTGCTTCACGCCGCCATGCCTCCAACTTTGTGGATCCGCCTTCCTCCCTCCTTCGCCTTCGAGATGCCGCTGAGCGGGGACCTGGAGCTTTGGCTGCAGCACGCCGACTGTGGCACCCCTGCAACCGGAGCTGAGGTCGCGGTCGTCGCTCCGGGCAAGGTCTTCATGACCCAGGGCTGGGGTGAGATTGCCCGGGTCTGTCGCGCGGACGGTGCCTTGGTGATCCATCTTGAATACGACGGTGCCTCCTTGATGTTCTTCAAGGTCTTTGATGCAGAAGGAGGCCGGCTAGAATGCTTCCCTAAGGGAAGTGGTAGTGGTGACAAACTGGCGAGGACCAGCCCCGCCCGTTGGTCCTCCTGCAGCTCCTCAGGCAGCAGCGGAGGGACTGCGGGCTGCAGCGGCTCCCCTAAACTCCTCGCGACCCCGGAGACGAGCGACGACAGCTACGAGCCTCTGAGCTCGTGCTGCGCTCGGAGTGAGGCAGCTGCCTCGGGCCGCCGACGCCACTGATCTGGATGTGGTTGGCGCCGGCACTCGGCAGCCCACTGTTGATGATGGCGTCGCCTGGGGAGGTGCTATCAAGTAGTGTTCTTTAGGGTTAGCACCTTTTGCTCCCTGCAAGGAATTAAAGCAACATCCCGTGGGGGTATGTAAGGCGTTTGCCGTGCTTTTGTATTTTACTATATCCTTAATATGAATTAGCGTGAGGTGTCCGTTCTGTTCCGGCTAAGCTCCCCCTTTCTATCCTCATGAGGACTTGGCACTCTACGCTGACAAGTCCCAGTCCCCAGGCAAGCTTCAGCCGTCGCTGGTATGCCAGGTCGCGATGCCGTGGTCAAGGCCAGGAGGTGAGTGGCCCGAGGTCCGGTAAGAGCCCCCGAGTCGCGATGCTCGGGAGGTCCCCTTTAGCGCTCAAGCAATCCTTGCTGGGCGAGAAAGGAAGGTAGCGTTGCCGTGACAGAGTTGCACTGGGCAGGGATTTAGTGCTGCGTTGGTCTAGCTTTTGCGACGGCGCGACTTATCTTGTGTGTCTGACATAGTTCCTCGGAGAGGCGCCTGGCCCGAGAGGTGACGGTCGAGGTGCTGCTGGTCTAGGCCCTCGCGAGCTTCTTCCCACTCCCCCGCACTTTCCTTAACGCTCTACGTCCTCAGGTCCCGGCCCTCGAGCGAGCTCAGCCGCCGCTGGTATGACAGGTCGCGATGCCGTGGGTCAAGGCCAGGGGGTGAGGGCTGGAGAGCCAGTAGGAGCCCATGAGTCGCGATGCTCAGGTACCCCCCCCCTTTTAACGTGCAAGCGGTCCGTGCCGAAGAGAGGGAGAGAGAGCTCACGATGCCCCCAATGTTGCTCCTCGAGTAGATCCTGCACACCAATCATGAGGAGAAACAAGGCCTGTCATTACGGTCGCCGGCCAGCCTATGGTCACTCCGAGGGAGCGGTCAGGGCACTGAGGGCCTGGTGAGGTGGCGCCGTGCGGGGCTGCCGCGGCCAAAGCTCGACCACTCAGGTTTATCAACGCTGCAGGGACGGACCCATGCGCACGCGCCGTGCCAGAGCAAACGGCTCTTCAAATAGGCATCGATCGAGCAGGTGATTAGGTCAGGTATGTTAAGAACATAGGAGGAAACCCAATTTCAAGCAAGCGCGGGTAAAAGCAACCGCCGCTAGGTCGGGCCCGAGCGGTGTGGGGATGATGCAGCCCGAGGGGCACCCCCAACAGGGTAAGTAAAGAGCATAACCAAAATGGATACATGCCGCAGGGACGGGCCCACGCGGCTTGGGAATGGTGCAGCCCTGTGGGCGCTCCCAGCTGAAAGTAGAACTCTAAAAGATGTCACCTGGTGCTGTTGAAGACGAAGTGATGCTGAGGAAGTGAGCGATGCGTGGTGAAGACATCGGCCCTCATGAGCCCCCAGGCCCAGGGGCCTCGGGAGGCTCTAGTGGCACGTGCAGGTCTTCGGGGATCATCGCCACCTCCGCCAGGATCGCGCGATGCCTGACCTCCTGAGCCTCCAGAATGCTCCTCAACAGGCGCTGATGTGCGGCGACCGCACTCGGCAGGCCGAAGGGCATGCGAACATAGTTGTGGGGTGGTCCCATGCAGCGCCCTACGGCCGAAGGCCACAGGCGCTCTTGGGACGCAGCTCGGTTGAGCCCTGTTACGTCGACGCAGACGCGCAGTCCTCCATTCTCGCCTGGATGCGGGGCCACGGCAGGTAAGCGGCGGCTGCCGCGCATGACTCTGGACTCTTGTAGCTCTTGGGTATTCCTTGTGATGAACTCCTGAGGGTTTCGTCTCCTTTGACTTGTACCTTTCTGAGGGAAGCATGCCTGAAAGAAACCCTCCAAGTGGTGCCCGAGCGCCTCCCCCGCGACCTTGCCAAGGTCGGTGGCTCTCCAAGAGAGAGCCCCCAAGCCCTGCCCGAGGAGGGCGCCGGGCGCGCCTTCCTATGGGCGAGAGGGCGGTGCTCCCTGATCGGGCGCGAATCCTGACGCAATACCTCCGAAGGTGCCTGCTTCCTTGTGGCTCTGGCCAGGTGAGGTCTTCTTCTTGAGGGTCGCCTCGGGAGGCCCCCCGCTCCTGCGATCTGGGTCTTCGATTGCTGCGGCTTGGAACGCATGCTCGAGCGAGTACACTATGTCCCTTTCTTCACAGGGTACGGTGATGACTCCACCGCTTCCTGGCATCTTGAGGACATTGTAACCATGGTGAGTCACTGCCATAAACTTGGCTAGGGCTGGGTACCCGAGGATGGTGTTGTACGGCAGGAGGATGTGAGCGACGTCGAAGTCGATGAGCTCGGTGCGGTAGTTGTTGCGTTGTCCAAAGGTGACTGGAAGGAGAACCTGCCCAATTGGAACAGTGGAACCATCGGTGACTCCTGAGAAAGGCTTGGTTGGCTGAAGCTGGTCGTATGGCACTTGGAGATTGTCAAACGTCTCGACGGACAGGACGTTGAGTCCTGCCCCGCCATCGATGAGGGTCCTGGTGACCCGCACGTTGCTGATGACTAGGGAGCAAAGCATCGGGAGGACTCCTGCCGTTGCCACACACTTGAGCTGGTCTGTGGAACTGAATGTGATCGCGCACGAAGACCACCTGAGAGGGCGCATGGCCTCAAGCTTGGGAAGGACTGCATTCACCTCGCGAGCAAACTGCTTGAAGATGCACTGTGAGGCTGGGGCCTAGGCGCCAACCAAGATGCAAGCAATTTCACGCGGCTCTTGGAAGCCCCCAGCCCCATCGTCTTGGTGTTGGTCTTCGTTCCTCCTTGGTGGAGGTGGCAGAGGAGGGAGGCCTGCGTTGCCGTGGGGACGGTCCTCACGAGGCTGGTCCCTCCAGCCTCCCTCGCGAGGCTGGTCTTTCCAGTGGCCCTCGCGAGGGCGGTCACGCCATCCCTGGCGAAGATCACGGTCTTCCCATCGTCCACCACCTCTTCCTCCTCCTCGGCCATAGCCCCTGTCGTTGCGCTCTGGGCGTCGGCCGATTCGCCCATCTCACACGGCTCTGAGCTCTTGACATTCGTTGGTGTTGTGGGTGTGGAGGTCGTGGTACACGCAGTATCGTCCGCCCTTGGATGACTCGGGCTGATCCCTGCCTCGCTTGGTGTCCGGTTCCGTTGCTAGCACGGCAGCCCCCTTGCGCTTCACGTCCTTGGCCTTGAGCTTCTTTTCTTCCGGGTCAGCTGCCGGGAGCTCGAGGAGGGAGAGACGCCCTCCCTCAGCCCTGGCACACTTGGTCGCCAAGTTGAACAGCTCCAGGGATGTGCGCAGGTCTTCATGGATTGCTATCTCTTCCTTCATCTTGACGTCGCGCACGCCGTCGGAGAAGGCTGAGATGATGGCTTCTTTAGTCACCTTGGGGATCTTGAGGCGAGCGTAGTTGAAGCGCTGGATGTACTTCTGCAGGGTTTCTCCTGGCTGTTGCTTGATGCGGTGCAGGTCGCTCATGGCCGGGGGGCCGGTCGCGAGTGCCCTGGAAGTTGGCGATGAAGCGGGCGCGCATCTCGCTCCAGGAAGAGATTGTGCCGGGAGCCAGGTTCAGGAGCCAGGTGCGGGCGCCGTCCTTGAGCGCCATGGGGAACCAATTCGCCATGACCTTCTCGTCTTTGTTGGCGGCTACGATGGCCAGCTCGTAGAGCTGCAGGAACTCCGCGGGGTCCGCTGTGCCATCGTAGCGGGGAGGGAGGTCAGGCTTGAACTTGATTGGCCATGTGACGCCGCGCAGCTCGGGGGTGAAGACGAGGGAGCCCGCCGTGGCCACCGGCGCCCTTTGCTGGTGCTGGACTCATTCTTGCGGGTCACCACGCGCCGCCACTGGGAGTAGCGCGGGGTTTTGTCGTGGAGGCGCTGGGGCGCGATCTTGGTGCGCCGGTGCTGGGAGCGCGCGAGCACCTTCTCGGGGACGTGGGATCTCTTGGCAGCTCCCTTCTTGCTGCGCAGGCGCCGGACGTGGAGGGTCTCACCCTGGGGCTATGTGCCTTCGAGCCAAGGCACCTTCTTGGGGAGGAGGCGGCGGAGGTGCCTCCTGATCCTCGCCCCCTGCACGGGACGGAGGGCGAGGCAGCGAGAGGGACCGCAAGGGGGAGCCCCCTGCGGCACTGACGAGCTCGGTGATGCGGGCGAGCCAGTCCTCGTAGAGGTCGTCGACGGGGAGATAGTGCAGGAGCTCCCACGCCAAGAGCAGTGAGGCGTGCGCATCCATGGGTGCGCGACGGGTGTGGGACGACAAGCCAGCTGGAGTCAGCGACGTGGTGGCGGTGCGGCCATTCCGCCGCACCGATGGGTGCTGGGATGAAGCTTGCTGCTCGTTCCCCGCCGGGCCGGTGGTGGCGTTGGCGGCTGGCGACGGGGAACGAAGAGGGGGGCCGCCGACGGGCGCCGTCTGGGCGACGCAAGCGGCGTGAGCAGCCCGGCACTCGGCACGAGCCTGGCGAGCGTCAGCCATGGACACAACGGAAGATCACACGTGAACAGCGGAAGGAAGATTCCGGTGCCCCCCTACCTCGCGCGCCAAATGTCGGGTTTCGGGTTCCGGCAGACCCTTGAGGTTCGAACACTGGGGTGCACGCGGAGATCTCCCCTACCGGTCTATGTCCGATCCTCTCGTGCGAACTAAGATGAAAATGATGAACAACACAAGGGACACGATGTTTATACTAGTTCGGGCCACCGTTGTGGTGTAATACCCTACTCCAGTGTGTGGTGTGGTGGATTGCCTCTGGGGCTGGTGATGAACAGTACAAGGGAAGAACAGCCTCGCGAGAGGTGTTCTTGAGCTGGTGCGATGAACTGCTAGGGTGAGTTCAGTCGCCTCTCTCTCTCTCTCTGTTCTATGGTACTACCGGATTTCCTGCCGTCGTGTCCGTCCCTTCTCGATGTCTCGAGGTTTTTCTAGATGTCTCTACTCTGTGGTGGCTAGCTCTATTTATAGAGGCCCTAGGCCTCTCCCCGAATAATTGAGTGGGAAGGGCGCCAACAATTGGCCATTTCGAAGGGGAACATCTAGTACAAGTTATCCTGACCAAAGGTGGTCTTCGGCTGCAAAAGCACTAGCGATGACGCCGTCTTGGGCTCCACGGTGACCTCCGTCCTGCCGTCCGGCTGGTCTTGGTCTCGTTGCATCGGAATGGTAACCTTTGCCTGATGCCTTGGCCTGTGCTTGCCCCCTTTGCACCAAAGGGGAAACAAGGACACTGCGCAGGCCGGCGCCCGCGTGGTCTCGATCGTCATGGCTTGCATCACGGGTTCCTCGCGAGGTACCCTTGCATTGATCTCTTTGCCTCCTCGCGAGCCTGCCTGATGAGGCTACCTCTGAGGAAGCTTCCTGTCGTCCGCCCAGCGAGGCTTGGCCCCTCGCGAGGGTCTTGAGCTTGAGCTGATGAAGATGGGCCGCGCTGGGCCCCCGCTTGAGCCACGCCGCAGGCCGCAGGCAGGCAAGTCTGGGGACCCCTGTTCCCAGAACGCCGACAAGTAGGCATACTAACAAGTTCACACACAAATACAGCAGAAAAGGTAAACATTCATATCAAACTCAGGTTCACAGGACACGTTCATATCCATAGCCAACATTGACAATCAACAACTCAAAAGATTCATATATACACAAGCTCAGCATATCTATGCATCCAAATGATTGATAGATCACACGACAATATTCATACATAATTTACAAAAAGATTCAGATATACGCATGTTCAGTATGTTTATGCATCCAAATGATTGAGATCACAGCCAATATGATCCATGGACGAACTTTAATTACCTAGGGTACAGACTGGTAAATGGTGTTCAATCGGAGGTACTTCTTGCTAAAATTAGTTCTTGTATGAGTAAACTTTCGAGAACATAAGAGGCAACACAGACAATCTGAACTTTGCTTGTAGGTTTATCCTCAAATATTGGCCTCGTGCCCAGGGAGGTTTGAGCAACTTGGCCACTACTTTCATCCAACCAGTTTACTGGGTCATCTTGGTCTTGTATCTCGCCAAAATTCTACATTGAAGATGAGAAAGGAGGCGGTTGAGAAAATGAACCACCCAAATTTTTTGTGCAGTTCAACTGAAATGGAGCATCCTTGGCGTGCAGACTGATTAAGTGCCAGATGAATATACGCGTCAACCAACTTGTCTGGAATCTTTAGACTCCATGCCATATAGTTCGCTACCATATGTGCCGATAACCAAAAGGCACAAGTTGGGACCAAAGACTGTACTGCGTTTTTCTGGGCTATGCACCAAGCAATATTTTTGGCGTTCACTCTCCTAACACTTGGAGTTTGACAATTGGTTGACGTCGGTTGATACTCGAATGAATATAGGCACTTCTTGTCAACATCGATGCTTGTCTGAGTGAACTTTGGAGTACATAGTAGCAGCATAAGTACTTGTCCATCTAATCATTTTGTGCAGTTCTACTGAAATCACCCGATGTAATGATCTGCCTACGATTTCAGGCTCCAAATTACTCCTTTATGAAATCGGCAAACCGTAGCACAATACCAAATTACCAATACATATGACAGGCACAATAATCAGGATAAAGACCAGTACCAACCTGTGTGAGGTAGCATATCAATTACTATTTCCTTTGACTGGAAGCCGAGATAAGCCAAGCGAGTGACAGCAAAGGAAGAAAGCATGCAGAGTTTAGCAACTGATAGCAAAGGACGGAAGTTGTCGAGGCAATGAAGCACCCAAAGTTTTTGTGCAGTTCCACCAAAATCGAGCATCCCTGTTGGCGCATATATTGAGAGAGTGAGATTACTGTAATAGTGGGACTAGTTTATGAAACATACACTAACAAATAGAAGCACCCTCATTATCTTAATGGGTAAAGTTAGCAACATAGTAGTCTTGCTTAAAGAGAGGTATTAGTTTATTTAATCAGTGCCAATTAGCTCAACTCAACACTCAAAGCATTGCCATTTATCATAGGTTGCAAAACTTTAACGTGCAAAGATAAAGGAGTTTCTCATGACAGTAGCACGATACAAATAGAGATGACAGCAAACTAATATGGATGAAGGCCTTAGGCCCGTACCAACCTGAGAAAAAAAGCTTATTCATGTAGTCCCATAAGATATGATAAAGCACTCACTGGAATCACACAATAGTATATATTTTTGTGCACTTCAAATGTATGGTTGAAATCACTCTTGTTTACCAGTGCTGAGATTATATCGAAAGATTATCAAGAACTTCTAGCAGAGTTAAAGCAATGGCTGGGATACAGTTCATTGTATTGTCTTGTGTAGTTCCATTTAATGTATGATTGGCACAACATGATCCCTGTTTGCACAAGTAGGAACAAGGTGAAACCTTCATTAGCTTAGTGAGAAAGGATAGGAAGACATTAGCATATTACTCAACCAGTAGCATCAAATTCATGATGGACAATATGCAAAACATTGCCTCATTGAACCAATGGCAATAAATTGACATGCAAAACAATAGCACTATTATGTCATGACACTAATAATATTCCCTCCCTGCTCCACCACATGATTCACCTCCATAGACAAACATACACATGTACATGATTCAGCATAGGGTCCTACTAAAGATTTGTTTAACTCCAACAGGAAAATTAGGCAGTAATAAATTAGTGGTACTTAAGTACTCCTAATTAATTAAGTGAGACAGCAAAAGTGGAAGGGCTCCCTGGAGGATCGTCTCACATGTAAGGTAGTCGTTTCCAGAGCCCTTGAATGGCCTTAACTGAGGCCTCTGGCTTCAGCAAGATCGCCTTGGCACTGTTTATTCTTCTTATTCTTCCTCTTCATGCTCTGTTTCTCTTTCTCCTCACCAGTTGGTGAAACCAAGTACATGATTGGCCTTCCAATTCAGAATTGGTTTTGTCGGTGAGGGAGTACAAGTGTACTAGTAAAAAACAACATTATTTTCTCATGGCGGTCGGAAAATAGAGATGAACACATGCATTAAATATCATTCTTACCTAAAGGAAGGTTATGGCGCCAATATGGATGATGAGGATTGGAACACAGATCTCCCTTTGTGCAGTTCCACCAAAATGAACCAACTGTTTCATTCTGACATTCCAGTTAAACAGCACAAAAGTCACTTCTTTTAAGAATAGTTTTGTGCAGTGCACCAAAAGGTCACAACAGCAACCAGGTGAATTGGATATCCCTGTTTGCGCAAAAAGGCACAGAGGAAATAGTCAGAGTCTCAAACAATTACATGCAAAAACATTTGGCTAAACTTGTCATGGCTTATAACAGTGGGTGCACCAGTAGTCCAGCATCATGTACGTAAACATGGGCATAAAGTGGTGATTCATAGTTTGTTGCCCCGAGAAACAAACATCAAAGAAACATATCTGGGTTGGTCCCATTTTTGTTCACTCTAGCCACCTACTCCTATGTGTGGATAGCAAATCTAGTCCTGGTCATACCACTGTGTACAGCGTTACCCCTATATTTCCCTTTTCGACCAAGAGACCGGTTGGATG
Source organism: Triticum dicoccoides (assembly GCF_002162155.2). Lineage (NCBI taxonomy): Eukaryota > Viridiplantae > Streptophyta > Magnoliopsida > Poales > Poaceae > Triticum > Triticum dicoccoides. The sequence goes on from NC_041392.1 coordinate 293,947,146, forward strand.
ACCAGTCTGTACTACTTAAACCCCCTTTCCTTCCTGTTTGTACCAAGTCCGATGTACACACAGGCGGAGCTATGTGTATGGCTGAGGGGGCTGTGGCCCCCCAAACTTGGTAGCTTTTGTGAAGAATTTTTTTAAGATGTCATAGATTGAGAAAAATAGGGACTTTTACCCCTTCATAAAGCCATATTTTGCCATTGCCCCTCCCAATGATCCTGTGCTAGCTCCGCCACTGGATGTACATACTAAATTCCCCCACCCCCACTTTATTTGTTGTTTGAACCAAGTACTCCCTCCGTCCGGAATTACTTGTCATCAAAATGGATGTGTATAGAACTAAAATACATCTAGATACATCCATTTCAATGACAAGTATTTTTCGGACGGAGGGAGTACAAGATTCGACTCCATGAAGTAGTTTTACCTCTAACAATAGAAGAAAAAAATATGTGACGTTGGACCATCCGATCGAGAGGGGCTGAGAGGTAGAAAATGATGCACATGCAGCGACGTAGCGAGCTGGGGAAGTAGAGCTAAGGCGGTTTCGGACGAAGATATACCTGAAGGTCGTCGGGATGTGGATAGGTGGGCGGCAGGAGGCCGGATCCGCCCACAGGCAATGACGAAGGGATCGAAGGACCTCCCGCGCTGGCGCTCGGCCAGAGATAACGGTGCGGCCGGCAGTGGGTCTCCTCCCTGGATGTCGACGACGGCCTAAACACTGGCCCTCCTCCCCTTCACCGGCAAAGGGGATACGTCCGGATATGTAACCAGCGGTGAGGATAGAAAGCCAGTGTTTTTTGAAGGGAGAAAGACGGTGTTACTACCCCTATCTTGTTTAAATCTGGAGAGGATGAGAGTGTGTGAATAGAGCAACCCTAGCAAGCAAGCGCGGAGGCTCCGGCCTATATATACGTAGTGAGCAACCCTAGCAAGCAAGCAACCCCTATCTTCGTCAACTCGTACAAGACCGAGAAATTTCATTTCTACAACGCCCTCTCCCTCGCGGACTGAGCTCCGGTGCCTTAACTGCACCTGCCTTTGGCTGCATGACAGGAGGGCCAACCACCTGTTGGGCCCACCTGTCATGGACGCAAAGGCAGGAGCAGTAAGTTGAAGCTTTCGCTATCCCTCCCGCACGAGGTGGACGGACATGCAGCAGTGCATTCGATACTGTAGAAGTAGGAGTAATCATTATTGTTCGTCTTCTCGAAGAGGCGAAGAGCCAAGCGCAACCCGAACGTGGCAGTTGTGAACGCTCACGTGGTGCGGTTCCTTGGAGTACTAGCCAGACTCTTGCATGAGATAAAATTGCTATTGTTTAACAATTAAACTCCATTATCCATTGGTTGATACTCATTCTGCATAGGTCCACGCGCTTAGCACCATTTCCTCCTGGGGTCACCAATGTTTATTTGCTAATTAATAGCATTGTATGCAATGAACTAGCCATTGCAAGTCATTAGAAGCATGCCTAAGTTACTCCCACTATGGCTAGCCTAAGATGACTTAAACACCTAGACGGAGGGAATAGTATAGCCTTGTAAACCGGAAAGGAGTATTTTCCTTTCTAGAGATTTCAACAAGTGACTAGACTACACCGTGTGCAGTACTCCCTCCCTTCCGGTTTATAGGGCTCAAATCTCAAATCTCATGAACCAAGGCATTTTGCGATTGGAGGAATGTATCTCGTACTTTACAAAACTACCCTAATTAAACTCATGCATTAATTACGTAGTTCTCTTGTTTTCCTCTCCGCCTTGGTCGCGGTGCACAATATTGAGCACTCCTATATGACTAGCCGCTCTATCTACATGTGGGACATTTCAAAGCATCCGGGCCCGCGTGCCATCCACCAAATCATAGCGAGGTACTACAGTCGAGACTCACCTGTAACCCCGGTGTGGCCGTCATGACCCGTCGTATCACAAAACCCACACCTTTACCAGCAGTGGTAAGGTGGCCTCCAAGCTGGACTGGACGAAGCAACCATCATTTCACTAGAACGCTCGTTCAAGCCCTTTCTTCCCTTTCTTGAAGAAAACCTCACTCCAGGCTACTCACTTCTGCCATTTTTCTTCTGTACCGACGAAGGAAAGGTGGGCGAATCAGTTATGCTGCTATATTTTCATTCCAAGAATCTTCTTTTTACGAAGCACCGACCGATTCTCACATCCTGTTCTTTTCTCGTTTTCATTGCGATTGTGGTTTCCTTTCTATTGCTTTTTGTTTACCAGTTCATTGATGGATCTTGGAGCACTAGGCAAAGAGTTGCCGTCGGATAACCCACTAGAGACAGCGATCTCCAGGAAGCGAGCATCGACCAACGAGTTGACCATGTTGGCAGGCCAACCCATGGAGACGAAGAACTCCAAGAAACAAGCATTGGCCAAAGAGTTGAGGACGTTGGCAGACGAACTCCTCAAAGGAAGTTGGAAGAACGGCAAGGGCCCCACCGTGCCTACCCCAGGAACTCTGATTGCCACCTATGTGAGGCTCAAGACCGAGTTTGAGGAGATAGTCGCCGTTGAGAAGCAGTATTCCCCTGGCAAGGTGATGGCCCCCATCGAGGACGAGGAGATGGCCCCCGGAGGGATGAGATCCCCCGGTGAGCTGCACAAGGTAAAAAATAATGGCTTATTACCATAGTTGTGGTTTTTGATTATTTGCAATGTGCTTGCTAATATGTTAGGGTTGTGCAGGTGCCGGTGGACGTCCTTGATGATTCCAATGTCGTGGCCCGTCCTGTTGGCATCGCCCTGCCGCTGTCCATCCTGTGGAAATCGCCCCAGAGATCGATTCCGATGTCGCGGTCAGTCCTGCGGACATCGCCCCAGAAATCGATTCCCATGCCGCTGTTCGTGCTGTGGTCATTGCCCGAGAGATCGATGACCAGAAATAGTTGGTCGGGCTAATCCTCCAGGGTAGTTTGCATTGCCCTGTGTTTAATTACCAGAATGATGCGTGTTATCAAACCATCTTAGGGATAGTGCACTGTCTTGTGTGGGCGGATCTTGCTACTTTTGTTTGACAGTGAATCATGCGATGAATCATGTGAACCCTCTCCGAGTTATGGAAACAGATGTATCCTCACCAGCTTTTGATGTAATATATGGCATGATTAGATGTAAGTTTGAATTGTTTATCATATCAGCAGGGCTTGTTTGATGATTCTTTGTGTTAGTAGGCTAGCTACTGTGCGAGCTATAGTACTTGCAAAACACTCACCAAAGAGAAACGTTGGGGCTGATGAGCTTGTGGTACGCTTATACTTATCCCTCGTCGATCGACCAATAGCCCTAGCTCCTAAAATTGTAGGCTTAGCGATCGATGACCTAGGCGGGCTAGTTTGTCCTAGTGGGTTTCAGTGATATGACGTGCAACACAAAATCATAGCAGTGCAGAGACGTACTCCCTCCGTTCCAAAATAGATGACCTAGGCGGGCTAGTTTGCCCTAGTGGGATTCAGTGATATGGCGTGGTACAGTGCTGTCCAGTCTTCGTGTGTGGTAGCAATATTGCGGGTACAGTAAGTTTTCTTGAAGAAGCGGAATTCAATGAAGTCATGATGGTTCCTTCGTCCAAACAACTTACACTGGGAAAGGTTGGGCCTGCGATACGACCGGGGTAGACCAGGATAATTTTGTCCATGACAGGTGGACCAGGATGGTCGACGTCTCACATGTCGACAAATGAAAGTATTCTTTCCGATATAGAGGGCGAGCAACGAGTATTCATTGTTTATTTTTTATGAAAGCTATTGTCTCCACTGTTACGACGGAGGAGTGTGAAACACGGCAGCCCAGTGAACTTGGCATGTGCACCACTCCCTCCTTCCTCATGTAATGCCCAGGTTACAGCTTTTTCTCACTTTCTCTCTATCTATTTCCTCTCAAATGTTTTTTACCTTTCTTTTTTTAAGACACAATTGTTTTTATGCCTTTTTTTAGAATTATTTTTTATACCTAGGAGCACGTGTAGAGACGGGCTCTTGCAGAGCCCACTCCTTGACTTTGTCAATGCCTCTCTCTCCTCCACATAAGGAGTACTACTACTTGCTATGCATGCATGCGGCGGGCAGCTGGCGTCTTGAGGGGCCAGGGCGGTGAGAGCGGGCTCCGGAAGCGGTCCGAACTCTAGCATAATTTTGGTTTTTACAGTATTTCTTTCTCCATTGACAGGTAGGCCCGCGTAGATAGATAAAGAACACGAGCTGATGAGGCGCATGCGGAATGTTTGACTGGTCAACCAGACAAATAAGGAGCTATACACTGAGCCAGTGACCGTATAATCACCATATCTCGTATACAATGATCAAAGTGAGCTATCAAGACAAGTTCGATGACCGCGAATGCATTTTACTCGGTAATAAATGACCAGGATTGAAGGGGAATCCAAATTTGCTTCATCTTCTGTCCTTGAGCTCTTGACAAACCAATGCACTATACGGTTGTCCGGCCACTCCACGCCAGAGCTCTCACCAAGCGTCGTTCATGCCACCGCGCCACACACTAACCGGTAAGGCAGCGATGGCATCCCGCCGCACCAAGTTCCTCGCCGCCCACGACCGCACACAAAATGGTAGGGAAGCGATGGCATCCCGCCGTGCCGAGTACATCGCTGTTCGCGACCTCACAACTATGTGGGAGGAATTTGAAGATGCCAAGGCCGAATGGGCGGTAGAGCAAGAGGCGGCCAAAGCCACACAAAGGGAGTGGAAAAGTCAGAAAGCACTCAAGAAAAGAGAGGCCCGCCGCCACAAGAAAGAAAAGGATGCACGCGCTGCTGTGGAGAGGTCGGCGGAGATCCAAGCACGGTGGGGTGTCGCCGACAAAGCCGGGAAGGAGAATGACGGCGTTTGGCCAGCATTGAGAAGTAGTAGTACTAGTAGTTAGTGTGTGTGTGTGTCTGAGTACGAGCATGTACCAGTACTACTAGTTACTACTGTAGTTTTTAGAGCAAATTACCAGTACATTAGCCTAGACTAAATGGAAAAATTCCTATCCTAAGCATCAAATGGCATCTCTTTCTCTATAGGAATTGAGATGCATGCCATCTCACTTCCTATGATTTTCATATTCCTATCCTATGAACGAAAGGAGGCCTCTATTGGAGTAACTACTGTAGCTAGCAGTACTGCTGGTACAGTAGTTTTCTTCAAGAAGCGGAATTCAACGAAGTCATGATGGTTCCTTCGTCCAAGCAACTTCAAAGTGGGAAGTGGGCCTGTGATTTGACGGCTCATTAGTCATTGTTAATGCGGCGCGACAACCTGTGTGACTCCCTTGGAGTTCTGCGTGCATGGCAAGTGGACCAGGATGGTCGACGTCCCACATGTTGGCGAACGGAAGTATTCTTTCCGATATCGAGGAGCAAGGAAACCGCGTGGTATAGTATCACTGCTGATTGGTTCGCAAAAAAATAGTATCACTGCCTATTTATAATTATTTTTTATTTCTGATGAATGCTAGCGTTTCAACTCTTACGACAAAGGGTGCCAAACACGTCACGTGTTGGATGTCCCACACGTTAGCGAAAGGAGTGGGACATGAACATCATGGTAGAGCCCAGCTAAAAAACAACATGGTAGAGCGTCTCCACTTCTTCCACTTCTGGGTCGGAGACCACACGTAGTAGTACTTAGTGGTATGAACGATACAAAGTGCAACCTGGAGACAAAGACACGTCTAGTTGGAAGGTCTCGAGGCATACACGTAAACAAATATAAAAGTTAATGTGTGCCTCCAACTAATATAGTAGTAGTAGAGTACTTAGGCACGTACTCCATAACATCACCGTGCATTGCACGTACAACATTTAGTGGTAGTACGTAGTAAGAGACAAATGTCGCCCAAGAGTTCCCTTCTCGACCTACTTTTGGGTGTTTGGTAGAGTGTATGGAGGGTGCATGAGTCCACACTAGTTTAGCACAAATACACTAGAAGCATGCATGAAGAGAGCATGCATGAAGATAGCATGCATGAAGAGGGGTGTTGAGTTGAGCATGCATGAAGAGGGAACAACTATGCTGAGACGAGAACGCAACCAAACACACCCTATATGCCACGCATGTTCATACCATTTGTGCCTTTCTACTTCACTTACTGCGCTACATTACTCAGGTTCGTACGTCCACTCCTGGGTACATGTTCGTCTCGTAGTTCCAGTCCCACGTGTTCTTCATATAGATGGAATGATCCTTGCATAACACGTGCACCTTGATGCTAGATGTCTCGTGTGTTGGCAAAAGGATGAACAAAGCTCACGTAAAAAAATAGAGTGGAAGAACATAGATTCCGGACGACCGAGAAGGAGTAAGGAACCTCGTGGTGGAGCGTCTGCACTCATAATATTTAATATTATTCAGCGATATAAAATTAACCAATCATCTCCATAGTGGACTGGAAGAGTACGAAACACGGCAGCCCAGTGTAGTATCATACTAGTACATGGCTAACCCACGCTATCACCATATTTCTTGGCTTCCGTGCGACACCTATCTCTAGAAATCCAGCAGCCTGTATCGCTTCTCCCTCCTCGTCTCTATCAAAGTGCGGCGGGCTGGCGTTTCTGCCGTCTATTGAGGTCGGTTAACTATCACATGTTAGCGACATGCCAAGAGCATTCTAAAAAAAATTCCTTTCACGTTCCGTTTTCAAAAACAAAAAAAATCCTTTCACGTACGAATTTGCATGTATGCTTTGAGCAACTTGCATGTCCTATACTGCTCCTGTTTGATACTCTAACTTAGCTAGAGGTTAGACTAACTCATGACTAACCCTGAACTAACTGTAGCCAAAGAGGTGTTTGGGTGACAGGGTTAGATTGACAATAAATGCACTTCATGGAGAGAGAAAAGTGATTTTTCAGTGGTCCCAATGAGAACTATCTCTAGTTAGCACCTCTTGGGTGGGATAGTTTTTTTGGTGGGTTCGGTGCAACTTGCTCCAATTTAAACCATCATGCTTGGATAGTTTAGGGCTATTTGAGCCCCAACTAGCTCAAACTAACTCTAACCCATGGATCCAAACAGGGCCTATGGCCAGTCTCGACGCGGAGCAGTCGCGTGCACCGGGAAGCAGCGCTCTCTCGGCCGTCGCGCCACTTCAAAGTCGGTGCCAGTGAGAGGTCGCCTCCGCTCTGGCTGGGAATTAATGCGGCACTGACGCTCCAGGGGGACGCTGACCATTTCACGCGGGAAGCGCGCGCTGGCAAGGGAGTATAGGTTTTGAACCGTTTCAGGTGTAGTACTGGTAGTTTGCAAAACTACTCAATTATTGCACTCAGTTTCCTAAGAAATTGTGGTAAAAAACCGTTACTCCACAGCCCGCTTCCCTTCTCCTTCCTCTTCCACCGCCCGCGCACGTCCGCGGGAAGCGACCGGTCAACCCTTATATAGGAGTGCTAGCACAAAAAGATGCATGCATAACCACTAAAATTTCCATATTAAAGCGCCGCTCCGGCGGGAGTATGGCGTATGTTGTTACCTTCGGTCGTCCCGTGGCTACCGGGCGACGGCGACTAGAGAAGAGGCGGCGGGAGGGGAATGAATGCAGCTACTGTTTGGGTTCGCCTTCCGTCTTAAATAAATGTGCAGCATCACGTGTACCCGCGGGTGCACAAATTGTAACATACGCGTCTGCTTAAGTGGGCGTCACATAACTGGTGTGTGTGTGAGAGAGATTCTGAGAGACAGAGTGCGTGTGTGCGACTCTACTCTTCGGACATGTACTCAACCTTTTACATCGGGATATAAGTATAATGGTATTTACTTTAGCTAGTGATTTACATGGCCATGTTAACGTGGTTGTGTCAAAAAAATGTCACTTCCTGCTCGTGATTTGTGTTATATAATTACAAGCAAGATTCTCGTGCATTGCACGGAACATCAATATGCATTTTTTTACAAAACACCTGTTGTGATTGACCCATGCAGGAGTAATCCCATGTGTAAAAACTAGTGATATCTCAAGAATTTTATCGGAAAACTGGTATCTCGAGAATGTCATCAAAAAAATGAAAGATGAGAGATAAGGCGAGGAGGAGTGGAGCGTAGTGGTGACTGGTGGTCGGAATGGGTGGAGGCATGGGGATGGACGGCGTCGGCAGGCGGCAGCGGCCACCATGCATGCTAGATTGTTCCAAAGACTTATTCCTTTTTTAATTGTTGAGCAATGAGGTTGCGAGAGATAATGATGTGGATAGAGGTGCCAGTATCTTTTGTAAAATTATTGCAGTTTGCTTTCTATCCTCAGATATAGATCATACGGTCTGTATTACAAGATGGCAGGCACACCATCACCACCAACTCGTTTTTTATAAGGGTACAGATGATAAGTTTGCTGACTACTAAAGTAAAGTGGAATTTGTCCATGTTATGCAAGTAAATAAAGGTGATTGTTTATCATACGGGTAAGGTTGGATGAAGGGTGGTAGGAACAAATGCTCCGCCTAGAGCATGTGTGTGTGAGATGGAGTCTTAGTGTGTGTGTGAGAGAGAGAGAGAGGAGAGAGAGAGATGGAGTCTTAGTTTGTGTGTGAGAGAGAGAGGGAGAGAGATGGAGTCTTAGTGTGTGGGGGGGCGGGCGTGCGTGCTTGCATGTGTGTGTGTGTGTGTCGCGGGGTCCTCTGTGGCGGATGTAATTTAAGTGTGCATGGCTTTCATCATAGAGAGGTGATGTGTAAGGCAGAGGCCACCAACGATGGGGTGCGAGAGAGAAAATTCCCGTAGAGAGGGGAGAGAAGGTGTGTGCGCGTGAGAGGAGTCGACTTCAAGAGAACGTGTTTGTTCGAGAGACACCGAGGAAGACTACTATATATCGATGGTGCATGTAGGCGGGAATTAAACTAAGGGAAGGTCTTACTGGTTTCGAGGATATAAGGGAAGAGTGAGAGGCGGGGGGTAGCTAGAAGGAGATTGTTAAGTGTGAGTGTGTGTGTTTTACCCATCCAGGCGGAAGTTATGTGCACAAAAGAGGAGAATGATTCGATGTGGCGTCAGGATTGAGGGTAATTAACTACGTATGGAGACATAGAGACCTTGAACGTGCATGTGTGAGAGGTATACATGTATACGTTGGATGTGTGTGTGTGCGCGCGCGCATGATCGAGATAAAAGAAAGAAGACATAAGTCATAAGATCAACGACATGGGAGAGACGGATCGGTATGACAATATGCATGCATGTGAGAATGCATGGAAGAAGTCCTGACAATTGAGCATGTCTTTTTGTCTTTAAGAGATAGTGGCGTGGGCTGGAGCATGCATCTATGGCGAGTAGAGGGAGTGAGGCGCAACGATTGTGCAAAAGAGACCAACCTATAAACGCATATGTATGGAGAGACATATATAGTGTGGGTGATAGGAAGCAAGACTCCGTGCGAGAAAGAAATGTTGACGGAGAAACTATAGATAGATACAGAGATGGAGATGCTAGCTAGAGGGACATCCGCTAGTTTGGGTGTTGGAGATGACCGTCGGGTGGTTCAAAGGGTGAAGTTATAGATGTGTGTGAGAGGGCACTTGACTGCCTGAAGAGAGAAACATATGTAGTGTGCGTGATAGGAATCAAGAGTGAGGGCGAGAAAGAAGGTTGATCGAGAAACAGATAAATAGAAAGATAAAGATGCTAGCTAGTGTGCGTTAGAGATAGGAGTCGAGTGGATCAGAAGGCTGGGTTATGTGTGTGGGTGTGAGAGAGATAGAGAGAGGGTGCGTGTGAGTCACATACAAACAGATATCAAAGAGAAATGAGATCCAGATAGACGGAGTTTTGTGTCTGCGAGAGAGAAAGATATTTCAGAACGAGAGTGATAGCTAGAGAGACATACGAGGGAACGCAAGATATCTCTAGGGAGAGAGGGTGTGTGTGAGCGACATACAAGAGAACAATGGAGAAATATGAGACCCTGGGAGACAGAGTTTGTGTTTGTGTGTGAGAAAGATATATTGAAGAGGAAGAGTCGTAGGTTCTCATATCTAAGGAGCAAAAGACATCTCTGTATGAGGGGTGTGCGAGTGGCACACATGGGAATAGTAGAGAGAAATGAGACCCCGGGAGACAAAGTTTTGTGTTTGTGTGAGAGAAAGAGATTCCACATGGAGAATCATAGTTAGAGACACATAGCAGGGAGCGAGATATACTTAGGGAGAGATAGAGTGATGAAGGTCGAGGGAGAGAGTACCGTCAGTGTGTTACGAAGATAAAAGATCATTGTCGACATACAGGTAGCACGAGAGATACCTGAGAGACAATGAATGTGTATAGGTCCAGAGAGATAGTCCTATATGAGCATGAGTGATAGCTATATGAGACGAATATCTGGATTAAAGGGGATTCAAATATTTAAACTGGAGATCACGACATCGATAATATCATAACGCAAATTGGTGTATCAAACATGCATATTCATTTGAATTTGGGCACACGTGTAATGTTATGTAGTTTATCAATATTGGTGATCCATAGATTCTTCAATTACAAACAATGCATGGTTTATATGCAATTAATGTATAAATGGGATTACACTATATGTTGCGTGTGTGAAACACATTATACATGTTTGAGAAGTAAAAAAACCCGCATGAAACACACATTAATTGGAGACAGTTGGCGAGGAATGCATACATTGGATTTCAACATAAAGTGGTTTCAAATATTTGAAAATCCAAATTGATGGATACAACCTTATGAATCTGAGATCATGCCATTTGTAAACCATATTTATGTATAAATGGTGTTGTGCTTTTGAAAGTATATATAAAAAATGATGTATATAGAATGTAATTCCAATTGAAAATGGATCCTGCCCGAAAAAAATAGAATACAAACGGAATTCGAATTGAGTTGGCACGGTAAACGTGCACTCTGCAAAATTTGAACGAAGCGGGGAAAGTTGCAGTAACCGCCCGGAACCAAAATCTGCGAGATGGAAATCACTGTTGCCTATCCCTGCCACGCAAAGCCTATATGCTGGATTTCTATAGGTTTCGATAGGGGTAGGTTTGTAATTTCACCCAAACGTGACGTAACCGCCTCTCACCCGGATTCATACACGGTGGGCGCCAAAACACAGTGTGTCCTCGGCCAAAATCAACTCCCTCCCCGATTCATATTCATACACGGTGGGCGCCAAAAACAAACTCTCGTCGGCAAATATTCGGTGTATGCGAGATTACCGTCCTATCCTCGACCGACTAGTGTTGCTGTGATGTCGTAGAAATTTGAAACGGGGGCTAAGTTTGTAAATTTCCTCGCATTTGAGACAAGCGCGCCCTGAATATATGGTTCCCCCCTTCCTCTCTACCTCCCTTTTCCCCATTCGTACTCCGTGGGCGCCAAAACACCCTCTCCACCCCACCCTCCTCCGTCCGCCGCCGTCCCCACCCCATCCACCGCCGTCCTCCTCCACCATGTCGGAGCTGATACCCCGAAGCCGTCGTCCATTACAAGAGATCGACCTCTCTCATCCATGGCTTCGGACCGGGATCCTTGCATCCTGTCCTCTCGCTTCACCCCCGCCGTCGTCCACCTTGCCGGCGCCGCTCCTACGACTGTCTCGTCCACCGCGCCCCGCCGCCACCGTCTACCCTCCTAGATCTGCTTCCACGCCGCCGACATCCATCGCTACGGCAGCACCATCAAATTCTCAGCAGATGCCTACACGGCGCCGCACCAAAGGCGGTACTCTTTCGTAGCAAGAAAATAGATCGCCACTGCTTTACTCTAATTTCTTGTCTTGGTTGCGAAGTTGCCTTTGTCCGTTTTGCACCTTCAGATCCGCCATGGCACGCTCAACATCATACTCGCAATGCTTATGGTTTTCCCCTTTTATATTCCACACTAGTTAAATCATAGTAGACTAAATTTCAAAATTGGGTCAGTCGATTTTTTAAAGCTCGCCGGAGTTCACCGGTGCGATCGAAGGGGCTCGGGTGGTTGTGGGGCCTCGCCGAACGAAGAAAACTCGACGCGGGTGGGGGTTGGGGTGGGGTGGGGGTGGGGGTGGCGGAGGAACACAGGCGGTGGGGGCCGGTGGTCCGGCCGGCAGCCCGTGCAGTGTTCTGTATGGGAAGAATCAGAGACGAGGAAGAAGAAGGGTTAGGAGACATAGGATCTTCATCCAACCGCCTGAAGGGAAGAAGAAGAGTTGCATTCTTAATGCGCTCTGGTTCATCATGTGTGGGCACTGCGCAACCAACATTTTATTATCCAAAATCTGCTTGCTCTTCTTTACCATGTTCCTCTTTCGTTCTTCTTTAATATGTACTCTCTCCGTTCCTAAATACAAGTCTTTGTATAGATTCCACCATGGACTACATATGGAGCAAAATGAGTGAATCTACACTCTAAAATGTACTTGGATACATCTGTATGTGATCCATAGTGGAAATCTCTACCAAGACTTATATTTTGGAACGGAGGGAGTATGATAGTAGTACAATATGTTCCTTGTACTAAAGATGAGCAGGGACATTTGCAGTGTAGAGGTCTATATGGTCGGTTGTGATGGACACTTTGAGCCTCTTTGATTCATAGGATCTTGTAAACATAGGAATAGGATTTGTAGTGGCCTGCCCACTTGAATCCTATAAGAATAGCAAGGAAATGCGGGGAGCTGTGTCGCATTTGAGAGTTACATTGATATTTACAGTACCGCACCTTCACTTGAAGAGAGCTGGTATCTGAAGCCTTTCTAGCCGTACCGACAATACTAGCACATATATTCCAGCAAGTTCCACTTTGGTGATTTTACTCCGATGCTTAAGGTTTTCCCGTTATATCTACACTATGATCTGTGTAGCTACTTTGTGTCGCACTAGCAGCAGTCCACTCTTGAAGCTAAACACTGCAATGACTTACAAAATTGGCACCAAGGCATTAAGTGCCATTCTGGATGCAATGAAACTCATACGCTCCCCACCTGTTGATTCTTGTTCAGAATATCATCCTAATGACTATTCTAACCTCGAGGAGTCAAAGGCAGATGGCCTGTCCTATTCACCCATCAAGGTGCCTGTTCTAATTTGGCAATGTTTTATTGATTGCGGGTATCTTGCATATGTTGTCTTGCATTTCTTCTACTTTGTTGCACCGCCATCTGCTTAGTTTACTCATCATATATGTCGAGATGCCATACCCATCCATTATCAATACATATTCCATCTGTCATCATACCATGTTTTTCCACTCAAATGTTGTTCTTGTGCATCAGACATCAAAAAGGAAGAGGGTGATTGCCGAACCTGAAGGAGCACCAGCAAAGTCCTTGAAAAATGTGGTGGTACCGGAGAAATCAAACAACACCCCACTTATATTGGTTGTACAACCAGTAGCACAAAACGTAGGACCGACTCCAGCAGACTGTACCCATACTTCACTGGCCACGCCACTAGCCCCACCACATAGGACCTGCACTCCAGCAAAAGGTATACCGATTTCATTTACCATAGCACCAGCTGTACCACAGAAAAATCCCACTCTAGCAAAAAGTACGGCAAGTCCACCGGCCGAAGACCTATCCCAACTGCAGAGACGGCCAATTCCTGCAGATTGGAACCCCATTCCATTTATTCCCAGTTTAAAAGACAATGCTTTCAATGTTGTTAGGGACTACGTGCATATATTCCCATCATGGGAAGATTATTGTGAAGACAAACACCATTTTCACATCTTCCTGTCCAACTTGCGTGTAAATGCTATTATTCATGGCTATTATTTTCTTGTTTTCTGCTGATTGAACACATCAATGATTTACATTATATTGTTGTAACTAGGCGAGGGTCAATCTGGATAGTCATGACGAGCAAAGCTTGCTTGTGCTTTTCAAGGAAGCATTGCAGCAGTATCGGTGTTACCTGAGGAAATCACACTTTGATGGCAAGTCTATAAACGAATTTCTGGTGAAGTCTCCTATGCTAAATTTAGAAGACATTGAATGGAAAAACCTTGTTATGCACTGGTCTTGTTCCGAGGATGAGGTACTGTCTATGAAATCACATCACAATTTGAACTTCTACTTTTCCGCATGTGCGTTACGGATCTTTTTTGCAGGAAATCTGCTCGAAGAAGAATTCCGGTTTGACAAGAACGACAGGATATCGCAAATATGCTGCCCTCTGCTTTGCTCTTGTTAGTACATGTTTTCCTGTATCACTGTACTTGCATACATACCTGGTTCATTATGTGACAGCAGTATGCATGATAGCTTTCTTATCAATTGTTCGCTCCAAATTATCTGATCTGTATGAATGGTTACATTAGTGTAGAATATATCCAATGCCACTGTTTTTTAGCTCTGCATTGTTCTTGTAAGTACATGCTGTCCTTTATCAGTGTACTTATAATGACAGGTAGTTGTTCATGTACCATCACTCTGCAGCTTATTTTCCTTTGCCCTCCATTTTCTACAAATCAGATCTATATTTACTCTTACCATAAGGTTGGTACTAAAGAAGTTTAGCTGTCCATTGCTCTTGGCTGGACATTTTACCTGTATCTCTGCACTTAAATTTATAGCTACTTGGTTATGTAGCATCACTCTTCATCTTATCTTAAATATTCTCCATTTTTTCGTATATTATCACATCTATATTTACTCTTAACAAAATGTTGAATAAAGGCAATGCTTTTGAAGAAGATTCTGTGGTAAACTTCTTGAATTGCCCCCCCCCCCCATCAGCATGGACAAGGCCTTTATAGAGCCTGTCTTCACCAATAATGTAAGTTTGTCCATCTCAAGCCTTCAAACTTTGTTGTATATATTTGGTTAGGCATGACTGCAACAGCTGTTTATTTTTGGTGTTTGCATCAAATTGCTTGTTTAAAGTTTATTATATGTAGTTCATAAACAAAAGTTCGTCCTTTCTCAATTTAAGTTTTCAGTTGTACAACCAAGTTCCTTCTTCATACCATGTAAATTAAACTATACAGAGCAAGTGATCTTCTTTTGCACTACATGTATGCTTGTGTTCTTCATCTGTAATCCAGTGGTGTGGTGAACCTACCCACTATAGCACAATGTCATATTCTGCAATGTCTTAACTATGAAAAATGTCATATCATTCTACAATTATTTAAACCGTCTCTTTATTTGCCAATCTGAAATGGTATAAATTGACAGCACACTAACCATTGATACTTATGAGTTCTTGATCTGTAATCCAGTGGTGTCGTGAAGCTGCCAACTCCTTCACAATGTCATTTCCTGCCATGTCTTGACCTAAACAATACCATATTGTGTTAATGCAAATTTAAACTGTGTCACTTTATTCGTCAGTAAGAAATGTGATGAATTGTCAGCATTGATACTTTTATGTGCAAAACCTGTCATCTGTCTGCTTGTTTATCTTTCAGAGTGAGGAAGATATAAGTGTTGAACAAGCGTAGTCTCATCATCTTGCTCAGCTGCTTGCGCTGCAGCTCCCCAGCAGGGCTAACCTTTCTTGAACTCTATTGCAGTGTTATCAGTTTTGTATATTATTTTGACGGCGTGTTTATTTGCACTGGTGGCGATCTTTGATGCCCAGTGTATGTAATCTGTTGTCTGCTTGTGCTTTATTATCATAGTGGCGAACTTTCATGCCCAGTGGATGTAATATGCCGTAATTTCTTTATTGTATAGTATAGGTTTTTTCTTATTCACGATGTTGCAGTTATTTTACTGTATATATATCCTATCTTCGCAGTAAACCAACCAAACCGTAAAATTACGGTACATAATCATGCAATCACGATGTAGGTTGGGCCTGAAACATGTCGATCAGCTCACGGCCGGCAGCAGCCCGAAATGAACCCCGGCCCATGATTGTGCGAATCATATCACGGGCTTTTAACAGGCCGAAAAATTGTCTCGGTCCTTGTTTGGCCCAATCAGATATCGGCTGCGAGCAGGCCGGGTGCAAACCGGGCCATAGTTAGGCCCAACTATATGACGGGCTTTTAACAGACTGAAATTAATATAGGGCCGAAATGTTAAACGGGCCCTTAACAGGCCAAAACTAATATCAGGCCGAATTACTAAGTGGGCCTTTAGCAAGTGGGCCCAAAAACATAGTGTCCAGTTGAGGGGCCGAATCTGATATGGGCCATAATTAGGCCCAAAACCTCTTAAAGGGCCGGACCTGATCTGGGCCGTAATTTGGCCCAGAACGTGGTAGGCTTTTAACGGGCCGGATCTCATATGGGCCACTATTAGGCCCGGAGCGTGGCAGGCCATTAATAGACCGTATCAAATATGGGCCGGCATTTGTCCCAAAACATGGCAGCCAGTTAACGGGCTGGCCTACTAAGGTCCTCAAAATCTTGTGGGCCTACAGCTAGGCCGGCCCATTAATGTCGGCGAAATCTTGTGGGCCTTTAGCTAGGCCGGCCCATTATGATCCGCAAGAATTTTGTGGGCCTTTACCTGGGCCGGCCTATTATGGCACACAAAAATCTTGTGGGCCTTTACCTGGGCCGGCCCATTATGGCCCACGAAATCTTGTGGGCCTTTAGCTGGGCCAGCCCATTATGGTCCGCAAAATCTCATGGGTCTTTAGCTGGGTCGGCCCATTATGGTCCGCAAAATCTTGTGGGCCTTTAGTTGGGCCGGCCCATTTAAACTTGTTGGGCCGTGCCACGTGTCGACGTATCATAGGCGCCTTCTGTCCAGTGAGTGGATGACATCTGTCCCGACGATGAGCCGACATGTGTTTCCTCTAGCCAATGATGATTTTACACATGGAAAATCCCCATTGGTCGGGGCTATTAACGGGTTATCGGATCCAAAACCCGACCCGATAGCTTAACGGCGTTCCATTATGGTGGATGCCACGTGTCGGTCACCCTTGATGAAAGCACTTCTGTGACGCGCGATTTATCGTCATGGAAGTGGACACTTCCGTGATGATAATTTTGGTAATGTCATGGAACACTTCTACGACAGCACAGGTATGACTATCTTGATTCTGTCATAAATTTGTCATGGATGTACATGCATGACAAAAAAAGCGACCTACTATGACAAACACGTATCATCACAGAAGTGTATTTTTTTGTAGTGTGGATTATCATATGTATCTCATCACTCTAAATTAATATTGTTGGGTTGATACTTACTTTTAATTGGGATTGAGTTGGAGGAACCTTCTCAATGATGTTTCAACTACCATGATAGTTAAATAAAATATATTCCTTTGTTGTAGGGAAAAATTGGCTTTTCACAAAACTTTAACCATAGAGCTTTCCACCAGCCAAATATGCATGTAGTGATAGCATTAGTCAGTTCTTGCTCTACTGTGTTATTTTGCCAGCATATTCCATGTGCTGGCCCATTTTCGGGCTGCAACGTATTATGTTGCAGACTTTTCAGACGAGGAGTAAGGTTCGTTAGGTCGTTGCCGTGCAGCTCAGCTATGCCGTTGGAGTTGATGGACTCACTTTATCTTCCCAGCCTTCCGCTGTTATCGTATTAGATGGCCTTAAGCCATATTTATTGTAATAAGTTCTCTTTTGAGACATTCTATGTAATAAGTGTGTGATTGCTACTCCATTATAAATCCTTCGAGTATTGTGTGTGTCAGCATTACCGATCCAGGGATGACACTGAAGCACAGAGACTCATTTGAGGTCGGGTTGCTACAAGATGGTATCAGAGCACACGCTGAGTGTAAGACACGACCACTAAGCTAAAGCCCTAGATCACTACTCTCTTCTCATTTCTGACTCCTCTCCATTTTCTACTCTTTAGGATGGCAGACGCAAGGAACAAGTTCGCACAATCGGATGAAGAAGCACCTTTTGGATGACACTTGAAGGAAGTCACTAAGTACCTGAACATTGGAATACCAAGCTTCACCGGGACTTACAATGCCACTTTACTAGAAGAGGAGCGATGGATGATTCAAGTTCAAGTTCGAGGAAGGACATTCGCGCCAGTTACTAAACCCATAGAGTTTTCCTTTGATGCACCAACCTGGAGTCTAGGAAAGAGTATGGCGGCTCACATCACCATGGGACGCATTGGAGAAGTTTACCATAAGGAGCTTAAGGATACTATCTACCAGATTTGTGGACGCCAAGATGAGCAATGGGAGATGATCAGCACCAGGAAGGATAGATCAATCGCAGCTTTCATTCAGGAGTTAAACCAGCACATTCGTCGCCAGGAGAACCAGATGTGCGCAGGCATGATAGATCTGAAGAAGGCGATGACAAGGATCACAGAACTGGAGGAAGAACTCAAGGCTACTCACGAATATTATGAGGAGGAAATCATCGTACTAGTGGAGAAGAATGATGATCTGGAAAGGAAGCTAGGAGTATTCATGGGAGACCCCGCTCCAGGAGGAGAAGAGGATGAACCCAAAGAGATTCGTTCTGAGGACTACATCATCATCGACGACACCGACTCGGACCCCGACAATAGCGATGATGACTATGTTGATGAAGCTGGAGCGGACATCATGGAGTCTTCGACCGATCAATATTTCTAGTAGACCACCACATCAGTAGTAGTATTCCACCATGTATATAGTATAGTCCGAGCACTTTCGTAACGATATATAGATCGATTGTATGCCCTTGCTTTATTGATTGAGTGATATGATTGTGTTTGTCTCATGTGCATATGGGTAGTGTTTCTCTCACTATACCTCATCCTATTCTATTCTCTTCCCTCTAAACCCTCAGATGCCTCCGAGACGTGACCCCGGATTTACCTTCCCACCGGAGCTCACTCAGTTGATCCAACAGCAGAATACACTGATGCAGTTGTTAGTTCAGAACCAAGGCAACAACGACAACAACAACAACAACAACAACAACAACAACAACAACAACAACAACAACAACCCACCACCACCACTAGTTGACAACTTAGCCCGCTTTCTGAGGTTGCAGCCGCCGGTGTTTTCCAGTAGCACTGAGCCAATAGTGGCAGATGATTGGCTCCGCAGGATTGGAAGGGAGTTAACCACTGTAGGATGTACAGATGCTGAGAAGGTGCGTTTTGCCGCACATCAGTTGGATGGACCAGCAGCCTCATTGTGCGAGAATTACACAGTCACCTACCCTATAGCCACTGTTACATGGGATCAGTTTCAGCAAGCATTGCGCACCTCCCACGTCTCAACGGGAGCTATGAGCATGAAGAAGCGTGAGTTTTGCAACTTGTGCCAAGGGAACCGTACTGTGGGGCAGTACGTGGATGAATTTAGTAAGTTGTCTCGCTATGCCCCTGACGATGTGGCCACAGATGCCGCGAAGCAGGAGAAGTTTATGGAAGGGCTGAACGATGAGATGAACATGCAATTGATGGTGGCAACATTTAACAACTACCAGGAGTTGGTAGACAAGGCTCTTATGATTGAAGGGAAGCAGCAGCAAATTGAGAGCCGCAAAAGGAAGTATGGACAAGGAAGGTACAACTTAGGAGCCCAGTAGAAGCCTCGTCTAACCCCGAACTCGAGAGGACTTCTTCATAACCATGGAAGCCATAACCATAACGGAGGAAGTTCGCATAACCACAATGGTTCCAAGAATGGGACTGGGAACGGAACAAGCAACAAGCAGAACCGCTCCAATCTAGCCACACCCGCCAAGAGAGATCTAAGTCACATTACTTGCTTCAAGTGCGGGGAGACTGGACACTATGCCACGGAGTGCCCTAAAGCGAAGAATGGAAACGGTAATGGGAGCATTGGGAAGAAGCCAAATCCATTCAACAAAGGATAAGTGAACCACGTTAACATGGAGGAGGTTGAAGGGCAGCCAGACGCAGTTATCGGTAAGTTTTTGGTTAAGTCTTTTACCGCCCTTGTTCTTTTTGATACTGGTGCATCACATTCATACATATCAAGGGGATTCGTGGATAAATTTAAACTACCAACCCAAGACCTTAGGACCCCTCTTTTAGTAAGTTCACCTAGAGCAGAGTATATGGCTAGCCGATGGTGCGACCGGATACCCTTAACCATTGGTAGCCATGTTTTCCCATCAGACCTGATAATTTTGGAGTCACAAGGATTGGATGTGATATTAGGCATGGACTGGATGTCAAAGTATGGAGGAAGAATTGACTGTGCTAGTAAGTCGATTTATCTCACCACCTCGGAGGGAAAAAGGATCAAGTATGTATCTAGGCATGCGCCTAGGAGGAGCCAAGTAAATACCCTCACGGGAGTTGTTCAGGAGGAAGTGCCTATAGTGAAGGATTACCCAGATGTTTTTCCAGAGGAGTTACCAGGCATGCCACCGGTTCGAGACATCGAGTTTTTGATAGAGCTATTGCCAGGTACAGGGCCAATATCAAAGAGACCCTACCGGATGCCCGCAAATGATCTGGAGGAGATTAAGAAGCAGATCAAGGAGTTATTGGAGAAAGGTTACATCCGACGGAGTTCATCACCATGGGGAGCCCCGATGCTTTTGGTTGAGAATAAGGATAAGTCTCTAAGGATGGTTGTTGATTATCGTGCATTGAATGAGGTGACGATCAAGAACAAATACCCACTGCCGATGATCAATGATTTGTTTGACCAGTTGCAAGGAGCTAAGGTGTTTTCGAAGATCGATCTGCAATCAGGATATCACCAGCTGAAGATTCGGGAGAAGGATATACCTAAAACCGCATTTACCACAAGGTACGGGTTATATGAGTATACGGTCATGTCATTTGGACTAACTAACGCCCCTGCCTATTTCATGAGCATGATGAACAAGGTGTTCATGGAATATTTGGATAAGTTTGTTGTGGTGTTCATTGATGATATAATGGTATACTCGAAGAATGAAGAGGAGCACAAGGAGCATTTGCGTTTAGTTCTCGAGAAACTCAGGGAACATCAGTTGTATGCCAAGTTCAGCAAATGTGAGTTTTGGTTGAAAGAAGTTGGATTCCTTGGACATGTTATATCAGGAGAAGGTATAGTAGTGGACCCCACCAAGGTTCAGTCAGTCACTGAATGGTTGGCACCCACTTCAGTTAGCGAGATCCGCAGTTTTCTTGGACTCGCAGGATACTACCGGAGATTCATTGAGAATTTGTTCCAAGATTACGAAGCCAATGACAGAGCTATTGAAGAAGGATACCAAATTTAAATGGACGGAAGAATGTGAAGAGAGTTTTCAAGAGTTAAAGAAACGTCTGACTACAACCCCAGTACTGATTCTGTCGGATATACGCAAGGATTCCCAAGTGTATTGCGATGCCTCTCGCTTAGGACTTGGAGGAGTACTGATGCAGGACGGAAGAGTTGTTTCGTATGCCTCGTGACAACTGAAACCGCATGAGTTAAATTATGCCACGCATGATTTGGAGTTGGCTACCGTAGTGCATGCATTGAAGACTTGGAGACATTACCTTATTGGAAACCATTGTGATGTGTACACTGACCATAAGAGCTTGAAGTATATTTTCACATAGAAGGAGTTGAACCTTAGGTAGAGGAGATGGTTGGAGCTTATAAAGGATTATGACATGAAGCTTCACTATCATCCAGGCAAGGCCAACGTCGTAGCAGACGCTTTGAGCTGGAAGAGTTATGCCAACACACTCATAAGCGCAGGATTGCCAAAGGAGTTGGCAGAGGATCTCAGGGAACTTCGATTGGAGATTCTCCCTAGAGGTTTTGTTGCAACAATGGAAGTTCAGTCTACATTGTTAGGAAAGATTCGAGAAGCTCAGAAGGATGAAAAAGAGATCGCCGAGATAAAAGAGAGAATGAGCAAAGGAAAGGCCAAAGGTTTTCGTGAGGATGAACACGACACCTTGTGGTTTGAGGACCGTGTTTATGTGCCCAATAACACAGAGATCAGGAAGTTAATACTTCAGGAGGCTCATGACTCACCATACACGATACACCCCGGAAACACCAAGATGTATGTGGATTTAAAGGAGCATTGCTGGTGGACTGGTATGAAGAAGGACATTGACGAGTTTGTAGCCGTATGTGATGTATGTCAGAGAGTGAAGGCAGAACATCAAAAGCCAGCCGGATTGTTACAGCCTATGCCGATACCCGAATGGAAGTGGGATAAGCTTGGCATGGATTTCATCACCGGATTGCCCAGGACCAAATCAGGATATGATTCTATATGGGTAGTAGTTGATCGCTTGACCAAAGTAGCTCACTTTATCCTAGTGAAAACCACCTATACAAGTGCCAAGTTGGCCAAGATATACATGACCAGGATTGTTTGTTTGCATGGAGTTCCAAGGACCATTGTATCAGATAGAGGAACCCAGTTTACCTCAAAGTTTTGGAATCAATTGCATGAAACTTTGGGAACCAGACTGGAGTTCAGTACAGCTTTTCACCCGCAAACAAATGGACAGACCGAGAGAGTCAACCAGATTCTGGAGGATATGTTGAGAGCTTGTGCACTAGATTATGGATCTAGTTGGGATGACAACTTGCCCTACGTAGATTTCTCATACAACAACAATTACCAGGCCAGTTTGAAGATGGCACCTTTCGAAGCCTTGTACGAAAGGAGGTGCGGGACACCGTTGTTGTGGGATGAAGTTGGAGATCGTCAGTTGTTTGGACCAGATTTGATTAAGGAATCAGAAGAGAAGGTTAAATTGATTAGAGATAGACTGAAGGTAGCTCAGTCCCGACAGAAGAGTTATGCAGATTCAAAACGCAAGGAGGTAGTCTATGAAATCGGAGACAGAGTGTATCTTCGAGTATCACCACTCCGAGGAGTTAAGCGCTTTGGAGTTAAGGGAAAGTTAGCGCCATGTTTTGTGGGACCATACAGAGTTTTGGAACGTATGGGAGAAGTTGCTTATAAGTTGGAATTACCCGAAGGATTGTCAGGAGTTCACGATGTGTTCCATGTTTCTCAGTTGAAGAAGTGCCACACAGAGATGGCTGACATTCCTCTGAGAGATACAATACCACTAGAAGCGATTCAGTTGGATAATGATTTGACTTATGAGGAGAAACCAGTCAAGATTCTCGAGTTTGCCAGTCGGGTTACCCGCAGCAAGGTTATTAAGTTTTGCAAAGTTCAGTGGAGCCACCATACCAAGGACGAAGCCACCTGGGAACGAGAGGATGATCTTCGCAAAGACCACCCACACCTATTTTCTAGCCAATCCGAATCTCGAGGGCAAGATTCAGCTTAAGGGGGGTAGGATTGTAACATCCCAAATTTTTAATTTGGAATGCTATAAATTAGGTCATCATTGCATATCATATTTTATTGCATTTTGGCCCGATCCTCGAAATCCTAAGCAACTCAAGGACCCTCGGAGAGAGAGTTGGGTATTTTACTGTTTTCATATTTAAATTTTATCAAATATTGAAACGAGGATTTTTGGTTTTAATTATTTTTCTCTCCAAAAATATTTCATGTTAAAATATATGAGAGGAGATAATATGACTTCTCCAAAAGAAAGAAATATTGGAGGAAAAATATTAAAATCAAATATTTGCTTTTATTCAGATTTTATTGCAATTTTATTTGCATTGGAAAAATTGCACGTTTTCAAAATTGCATTTTAGGGCCAAGAAAATGTTCATCTTGTTCTAAATATTTTATTTAGACGGTGAAAATTTGTTTTGGCATTTTAAGATTTTTATTTATTTTTCTAGGATTTATTTTCATCGAAACATTTTTTTAGAGAGAAGCCCGTCGTACCGAACTGGGCCGAGGCCCAGTTGGCCCAGCCGCCGCCGCACCGCCGTCTCCCTCGCGGAGACCGCGACCAGAACGTCGCCGCCCGCCGAGGCAGAGCCGGCCACGCCTCCCTGCCCCCTCCCGCAAGCCACCTCCCCTTCTTTAAAAGCCGACCCGGGGCCCCCTAGAGCCCCAAGCCGCCGCCGCCCTGCGCCGCCGCTTGCCGCTGCTGCCACCGCCGCCGCTGAGCCACTCCGCGCCACCCTACGCCACCCCGCGCCACCCTGCCGTTACCCGCACCGCCGCTCCGCTCGCCGGAAGCCACCGGAGCCGCGCCGGAGTTCGAATCTCGTCGTCCGGTTTTTTTCGATTTAGGTAAAACCATCGGGTTTTTAAAAAACCCTAGTTTCGGTTTTTTTAGAACGGTTCGCCGGTTTTCTCGGTTTAGTTACTTAGCGGATGAAAGTCCGTACGTTCGTTTTAATGAACGGTGTTCACTCGTTAGCCACAGACAGCGAAATTTCGTTCCTTAGCCTGTTCGTCAGTTTTTTCTTTTTTTGGATTTTCCGCGATTATTTTCGATCATGATTTCTGATCCGATTTTTGTTTTAGTTTATCTTTTCGCTCGTTTATCGGTATCAGGCGATTCAAGCGCCTAGATCTTCGTCTCGAAGCCCACTTTCCGTTTAACCAACTTGAACAAGATTTTGATACAGTAACATTCGACTTTAGTCCAGATTAGTAATTGGATCTTGTTTCTTTCGCAGTTTGAGTTTCGTTGCTCCGTTCGATTTGATTCTTTTTGCAAACCAGAGTTCTTAAATTGAACTTTCTGGTTAGATCTTATTATTCGTGTTTTACCTGTGCGTCTTTGCTTGATTGCTTATGTATGCTATTGTTTGTTTGCGATAGAACACTCGGTGTGCGAAGCGTGCTACTACGAGTCTCTAGGTTTTGCGGATCATCAGCAAGGCAAGTAACACTTTGATCATACCCCTTTATCACCTAGTTTTTATGCATTAGTTTCAACCCTCAAACATTGCATGGTTAGGACTTGATAACATGTGGGATTGGGAAGTAGTTGATGAGGTAGAACCTATTGCCCTGTTATTATCAAACCCTTGGGAGTTACTTCTACGTATTGCTTATATTGCCATGCTATGCTCATAGACGTGGTTTGGGTGAGTGAATCCATGACAGATGTGAGATTGTTAATTAATGGTTCAACTTAAGGTGGCAACTTTAATACACATCTTGGTGGATTGCTTGTCGGGCACCTAGAGAATCCAGTGTTGTCCTAGGATATCCCGGAGTACCCATGTGATAATCCTAAGGTCCGCCACCTAGGCTCAAAGGGAACTAAGATATTTCATGCTAGAAACTTCCGTGTGCAGCCACAAGCTATTATGGGCTCTAGCATAGTTGAGTAAGTTGCATGACCTCTTCCAGTGGTAGGCTAGCAGATGTAGAGGGATGTAGGTTGGTACTGTCTACCCAGGGTTAGAGCTAATGCTTCTGAAAGGCTGTGTCTCGGTCATCCATGTCTCAAACACCAGGTAGTGCAAGAAATCCAACGGAGGAGATCAAGTCTTCTGGGGAAAAGTGCGCAAACCTCTACAGAGTGTACAAACTAATCATGGTTAGTCGTGTCCCCGGTTATGGACATCTTGAGTATCTAGTACTTGGATTATCATATGTATCTCATCACTCTAAATTAAAATTGTTGGGTTGATAATTACTTTTAATTGGGATTGAGTTGGAGGAACCTTCTCAGTGATGTTTCAATTACCATGATAGTTAAATAAAATCTATTCCTTTGTTGTAGGGAAAAATTGCCTTTTCGCAAAACTTTAACCGTAGAGCTTTCCACTAGCCAAATATGCATGTAGTGATAGCATTAGTCAGTTCTTGCTCTACTGTGTTATTTTGCTAGCATATTCCATGTGTTGGCCCGTTTTCAGGCTGCAACGTATTATGTTGCGGACTTTTCAGACGAGGAGTAAGGTTCATTAGGTCGTTGCTGTTGTAGCTCAGCTATGCTGTTGGAGTTGATGGACTCACTTTATCTTCCAAGCCTTCCGCTGTTATCGTATTAGATGGCCTTAAGCCATATTTATTGTAATAAGTTCTCTTTTGCGACATTCTATGTAATAAGTGTGTGATTGCTACTCTGTTATAAATCCTTCGAGTAATGTGTGTGTGTGTGTGTGTGTGTGTCAGCATTACCGATCCAGGGATGACACTGAAGCACAGAGACTTGACCGTTTGAGGTCGGGTCGCTACAGGTTAGCCATGGAAAGTGAAAGTATGGTGGAAAAAGGAATAAACTTTATTTTCTATTTGGGAACCGCCTATGATATATTTAGCATGGAAAGTGTTGGGAACTCTAAGTCGTTTTCGTTGGTGGGATGGATACACCTCCCAAAATGTTTTTATCTCTAAGTTTTTCGCTTTGAGCTCTAGCACCTCTACAAATCCCTACTTCCCTCTGTGAAGGGCCTTTCTTTTACTTTATGCAATTTTTATTTTGAATTTTAGTCTCCATCTTGTCTTATAAAAGCACCAACTAGGAGGAAATATGATCGTACTTGAGTATTGGATGTAGCTAATATGCGAGGTGTTTCATGAATGGATCAATGGTTGAGTATGAGGGGCTAGGGATAGCTTATTTTAGCGTTGATATTTTGAAAGACATGGTTGCTTCTTGATATGTGTCGGTATCAAAGCCGGTGGATCTCGGGTAGGGGGGTCCCGAACTGTGCGTCGCGGATGGTAACAGGAGGCAGGGGACATGATGTTTTACCGAGGTTCAGGCCCTCTTGATGGAGGTAAAACCCTAAGTCTTGCTTGATTATTCTTGATAATATGAGTAGTACAAGAGTTGATCTACCACGAGATCGGAGAGGCTAAACCCTAGAAGCTAGCCTATGCTATGATTGTATGTTGTCCTACGAACTAAAACCCTCCAGTTTATATAGACACCGGAGGGGGCTAGGGTTACACAAGGTCGGTTACAAAGGAAGAGATATACATATCTGTATTGCCTAGCTTGCCTTCTACGCCAAGTAGAGTCCCATCCGGACACGGGATGAAGTCTTCAATCTTGTATCTTCATAATCTAACAGTCCGACCAAAGGATATAATCCGGCTGTCCGGATACCCCCTAATCCAGGACTCCCTCGGTAGCCCCCGAACCAGGCTTCAATGATGATGAGTCCGGCGCGCAGTGTTGTCTTCGGCATTGCAAGGCGGGTTCTTCTCCAAATTTTGAATGTTTGTTAAGCAGTGTCCGGTCCCATAAATGTTGAACCTCTTGGCTTCCGCGCCCAATAAGGGCTATCTCCCACGCGTCGAATGAATGCGAGGCGCCAGGGTGTTTTTACATTCGCCCCCCTAGCCAGATAAATAAATTGTCTATTAAAGGGATGGGGATTCTTAGATCCAATCCATACCATCCTCCCCCAGCGAGAATCCATCGGAGCGTGCTTCGGAAAAATCCACTCCAGCATGGCCGACCTCCGCAGCTCCTCCTCCCGCACCCGTAGCCCTAGATGATTGGGAGAGGTGTTCAGTCCCACACAGTCGATTAGTCGAACTGTAGACCAAGGGATTTCTCCCTCCGGCGTATATGGTGCCCATCCGAGCCGGGCTCGCCACCTATAATGGCGGGGAGCAACCGGAGAGCTTCCCAAGCCCCTCTATGGGGAGCGGGTATGCCTTGTCCCTTATTTATTGAGGGGACTCGGATTTCCGATTCATCCGTTCCTCTACGGGCTCCTGGAGTTTTACGGCCTCCAACTGCATAATTTCACGCCTGCTTCCATTTTACACATCGCCGGCTATGTTTCCCTCTGTGAGTTATTCCTGGGCTGCGAGGCTCATTTCGAGTTGTGGAAAAGGTTATTTTGCCTCGTCCCTCGCACATAGAAGGGGTCACTTTATCAAGTGGGCGGAGCCGAAATATGGCGCATCACCGAAACCGGATACCTGTCCGGTACTCCGAAGAAGATGTCCGAAGACTGGCCTTCGGAATGGTTTTATATGGAGGACATCCCCCTTCCGGATCCTATTCGGCGGGGTCTTCCTGAGTTCAGCAATGCTCCTCTGAAGAAACGCCGAAGTTGGCGCCCACAGAGCCCCCAGGAGGAAGACAACGGAGAAGTCCTTTACCCGATGAACCGGATTAACGCGCTGGACCAATCGGGATTGATAATAACTGAGGTCATGTCAATATGCATAATGTGGGGAGTGCAACCACTTCAATATCGAGGGCACCCCTTGTGGTGTTTTAACGGGGAAGATGACGCCACCCGTTGCGGGCGTAAGGGTCCGGACAACGCCGCCGCTTTAGCAAAAATTCTGTCTGAATTGTTCAAGGGAGAGGAAAAGGAGTTCATCCGCATCAAGCCACGGGATGGATTCTCCATGTACAACCCCCAAGCTGGGTGAGTTATATCTCCTTACTCCCGTTCTTCCCGCATTCTTTGTCGTAGGTACTCACCTAGCCATTTTGCGGCAGGAACTACGAAAAGCCATAAGGGAGGTCAGGAGCCCATCTCCACAACCAGAGGACCCTGACCGGGCTCTCGATGCCAGACTCGAAGAAGATCCGGTCATATTCGTGGAGCTGATAGACCGGAAGTTCTATCAATTAAGTTATGATGACGCCATGGTGGCCATTACGGCCGACTATCCCGGACTGCTTCCTGCATCGCATGTAAGAAAAACCAAAAATATCAACTCCAAAAACTAGGATCCCCTTTTAGACACTTCACCTACCATATACATATGGTGTTTTTACAGGGAAGGCATTCGGGATGCCATGCCGAACCCGCAGCAACTCGCCAACAAGAGGCACCGAGGCCGGGCAGGCCAAAAAGGAAGGCAGTTAGGACGGAGACGCTGGCGCAGAGGTATGACAGAAACCCCGCTCCGTGGTTGTCGTCTTTCTTGAAATGTAATGACGTCCATGTTTCTTTAACAGAAAAAACGCTCGCTGGAATATGTCCGGCGAGGCTGCCGATCATGCTTCCACCAGTCGGGCTCCAGGACTGGACATAGAGGCGGAAGCTGACATGGGGCGGACGCCGGATAGTCCCCCTACAAAGGATGTGGATAGGCTATCCGCTACACATTTAGAAGTGGAGAGCGCCATGAATCATAGGCGTCGTCGGGCCGTACTTCGTGATACTTGCTTCTCACCAGAGGCATTTGATGCCTTCAATTCTGGAGAGGCGTACCTCCGGGCTGCTCAAAGTGGTCTAGCCAGAGCCACAGACCAGTATGTAAAGGATGTACGGGTAAGAGAAACTGATGATTATATGTATCAGTAGCCCCTGAGACTTGAAACAGTTAGCAGAACTGATTTAAGGATCATCTTATTATGCAGGTTCTTATAGAGAAGAATAGTCAACTGTCACAGGAGCTGGAGGAATGCAAGACCCAACTTCGGGCCGCTGTTGCCGCATTGAAGGAACCTAAAAAGTCCCCAGCTGGTAACATTTCTTTCAAAGAATGAGAGGTACCATATAGCGTGCGGCATGGCTGCAGATCTAATAATAGATGTTGCAGATAAATCCGTAGAGAATCTGGAGGAGCAGCACGCCGTACGACAGCTAAAGGCTGGCGAACGCGTGCTGACTGAGGTCAGGCGGGAGAAAAACAATCTCCAAGATGCCAATACCAAGCTGAGCGTGGAACTGAAAGATGTTTGAGCCCAGCTGGCGGACTCCGAGAAGGAGAATAAGCGGCTTCGACGCGGCATATTTGTTGGGGAACATAGTAATTTCAAAAAAATTCCTACGCACACGCAAGATCATGGTGATGCATAGCAACGAGAGGGGAGAGTGTAGTCTACGTACCCTCGTGGACCGACAGCAGAAGCGTTATGACAACGCGGTTGATGTAGTCGTACGTCTTCACTGCCCGATCGATCAAGCACCGAAACTATGACACCTCCGAGTTCTAGCACATGTTCAGCTCGATGACGATCCCCGGACTCCGATCCAGCAAAGTGTCGGGGAAGAGTTCCGTCAGCATGATGGCGTGGTGACGATCTTGATGTTCTACTGTCGCAGGGCTTTGCCTAAGCACCACTACAATATTATCGAGGACTATGGTGGAGGGGGGCACCGCACACGGCTAAGAGAACGATCTTGAAGATCAACTTGTGTGTCTAGAGGTGCCCCCCTACCCCCGTATATAAAGGAGCAAGGGGGGAGGCCGGCTGGCCCTTGGGGCGCGCCAAGGAGGAGGAGTCCTCCTCCTAGTAGGAGTAGGACTCCTCTCTTTCCTACTCCTACTAGGAGGGGGAAAGGAAGGGGGAGAGGGAGAAGGAAAGGGGGACACCGCCCCCCCCCCCTCTCCTAGTCCAATTCGGACCAGATGGGGAGGGGGCGTGCGGCCCACCCTGGCCGCCCCTCTCTCTCCACTAGGGCCCATAAAGCCCATTACTTCTCGCGGGGGGTTCCGGTAACCCTCCGGCACTCTCGTTTTCTCCGAAATCACCCGGAACACTTCCGGTGTCCGAATATAGCCGTCCAATATATCAATCTTTATGTCTCGACCATTTCGAGACTCCTCGTCATGTCCATGATCACATCCGGGACTCCGAACAAACTTCAGTACATCAAAATATATAAACTCATAATGAAACTGTCATCGTAACGTTAAGCGTGCGGACCCTACGGGTTCGAGAACAATGTAGACATGACCGAGACATGTCTCCGGTCAATAACCAATAGCGGAACCTGGATGCTCATATTGGCTCCCACATATTCTATGAAGATCTTTTATCGGTCAGACCGCATAACAACATACTTTGTTCCCTTTGTCATCGGTATGTTACTTGCCCGAGATTCGATCGTTGGTATCTCAATACCTTGTTCAATCTCGTTACCGGCAAGTCTCTTTACTCGTTTCATAATACATCATGTCGCAACTAACTCATTAGTTGCAATGCTTGCAAGGCTTATGTGATGTGCATTACCGAGAGGGCCCAGAGATACCTCTCCGACAATCGAAGTGACAAATCCTAATCTCGAAATACGCCAACCCAACATGTACCTTTGGAGACACCTGTAGAGCTCCTTTATAATCACCCAGTTACGTTGTGACGTTTGGTAGCACACAAAGTGTTCCTCCGGCAAACGGGAGTTGCATAATCTCATAGTCATAGGAACATGTATAAGTCATGAAGAAAGCAATAGCAACATACTAAATGATCGGGTGCTAAGCTAATGGAATGGGTCATGTCAATCACATCATTCTCCTAATGATGTGATCCTGTTAATCAAATGACAACACATGTCTATGGTTAGGAAGCATAACCATCTTTGATTAACGAGCTAGTCAAGTAGAGGCACACTAGTGACATTTAGTTTGTCTATGTATTCACACAAGTATTATGTTTCCGGATAATACAATTCTAGCATGAATAATAAACATTTATCATGATATAAGGAAATAAATAATAACTTTATTATTGCCTCTAGGGCATATTTCCTTCAGTCTCCCACTTGCACTAGAGTCAATAATCTAGATTTTACACAGTAATGATTCTAACACCCATGGAGCTTTGGTGCTGATCATGTTTTGCTCGTGGAAGAGGCTTAGTCAACGGGTCTGCTACATTCAGATCCGTATGTATCTTGCAAATCTCTATGTCTCCCACCTGGACTAGATCCCGGATGGAATTGAAGCGTCTCTTGATGTGTTTGGTTCTCTTGTGAAATCTGGATTCCTTTGCCAAGGCAATTGCACCAGTATTGTCACAAAAGATTTTCATTGGACCCGATGCACTAGGTATGACACCTAGATCGGATATGAACTCCTTCATCCAGACTCCTTCGTTTGCTGCTTCCGAAGCAGCTATGTACTCCGCTTCACATGTAGATCCCGCCACAACACTTTGTTTAGAACTGCACCAACTGACAGCTCCACCGTTTAATGTAAACACGTATCCGGTTTGCGATTTAGAATCGTCCGGATCAGTGTCAAAGCTTGCATCAACGTAACGATTTACGATGAGCTCTTTGTCACCTCCATATACGAGAAACATATCCTTAGTCCTTTTCAGGTATTTCAGGATGTTCTTGACCGTTGTCCAATGATCCACTCCTGGATTACCTTGGTACCTCCCTGCTAGACTTATAGCAAGACACACATCAGGTCTGGTACACAGCATTGCATACATGATAGAGCCTATGGCTGAAGCATAGGGAACATCTTTCATTTTCTCTCTATTTTCTGCAGTGGTCGGGCATTGAGTCTTACTCAATTTCACACCTTGTAACACAGGCAAGAATCCTTTCTTTGCTTGATCCATTTTGAACTTCTTCAAAAAAAAATCAAGGTATGTGCTTTGTGAAAGTCCAATTAAGCGTCTTGATCTATCTCTATAGATCTTAATGCCCAATATGTAAGCAGCTTCACCGAGGTCTTTCATTGAAAAACTCTTATTCAAGTATCCCTTTATGCTATCCAGAAATTCTATATCATTTCCGGTCAGTAATATGTCATCTACATATAATATCAGAAATGCTACAGAGCTCCCACTCACTTTCTTGTAAATACAGGCTTCTCCAAAAGTCTGTACAAAACCAAATGCTTTGATCACATTATCAAAGCATTTATTCCAACTCTGAGAGGCTTGCACCAGTCCATAAATGGATCGCTGGAGCTTGCACACTTTGTTAGCTCCCTTTGGATCGACAAAACCTTCCGGCTGCATCATATACAACTCTTCTTCCAGAAATCCATTCAGGAATGCAGTTTTGACATCCATCTGCCAAATTTCATAATCATAAAATGCGGCAATTGCTAACATGATTCGGACAGACTTAAGCATCGCTACGGGTGAGAAGGTCTCATCATAGTCAATCCCTTGAACTTGTCGAAAACCTTTTGCGACAAGTCGAGCTTTGTAGACAGTAACATTACCGTCAGCGTCAGTCTTCTTTTTGAAGATCCATTTATTCTCAATTGCTTGCCGATCTTTGGGCAAGTCAACCAAAGTCCATACTTTGTTCTCATACATGGATCCCATCTTAGATTTCATGGCTTCAAGCCATTTTGCGGAATCTGGGCTCACCATCGCTTCTTCATAGTTCGTAGGTTCATCATGATCTAGTAGCATGACTTCCAGAACATGATTACTGTCGGTGTCAAAACAGGTGGATCTCGGGTAGGGGGTCCCGAACTGTGCGTCTAGGCCGGATGGTAACAGGAGGCAAGGGACACGAAGTTTTACCCAGGTTCGGGCCCTCTTGATGGAGGTAAAACCCTACGTCCTGCTTGATTAATATTGATGATATCGGTAGTACAAGAGTAGATCTACCACGAGATCGGAGAGGCTAAACCCTAGAAGCTAGCCTATGGTATGATTGTTGTTCTGTATGTTGTCCTGCAGACTAAAACCCTCCGGTTTATATAGACACGGAGAGGGTTAGGGTTACACAAAGTCGGTTACAATGGTAGGAGATCTACATATCCGTATCGCCAAGCTTGCCTTCCACGCCAAGGAAAGTCCCTTCCGGACACGGGACGAAGTCTTCAATCTTGTATCTTCATAGTCCAGGAGTCCGGCTAAAGGTATAGTCCGGCCATCCGGACACCCCCTAATCCAGGACTCCCTCAGTAGCCCCTGAACCAGGCTTCAATGACGATGAGTCCGGCGCGCAGATTGTCTTCGGCATTGCAAGGCGGGTTCCTCCTCCAAGTACTTCATAGAAGATTTTGTCCACAAAGATAGTGTCCCGCTCTGCAAAATAAGTTTCCACATATTGCCATACAGAGAATAATATTTACACAAATCTAATCTGCTGGCGTATTCCGTAGTGTGACATCGCACCACGGCCAAGCCTTTATTCGAATCGTTTTATTGTCCCACCTCAGCGTGTCATGCGAGGCGGTTTCCTTGGCACGTCTCGTCGAAGCAGAGATCGTGTCCCCTTACTCCGGGATTCTCATCAATACGGGCGTGGGTAACCCAACCGTGCCATTGATTACGGCGCTTGGAGATAAGCGAGTTTTACCAGGCTGGTGGGGACACATAGTTGCGTCCACCCATATAAAGGGATAAGGATCCACCTTTTCACCTACACCTTCTTCCTCCTCTGCCTATCCATTATCGCGCACTCGAGCTCCAGCGCCCAAGTCCGCACTCCCCACCTCAACCTTCTCCAGCCATGTCTAGAGCGGGAGGCAAGTGGATGGTCTCCTCCGTCACGGAGGGACACATCAAAAAACTGAGGAAGGCCGGATACTTGTCTAACGACATCGCGTACCGGCTTCCCGAAGAGGGGCAGCTCCTCCCCACCCCAAGGCCCCATGAGAGGGTAGTGTTCCTTCCCCACTTCCTCCGTGGATTGGGCTTTCCTATCCACCCATTCGTCCGGGGACTCATGTTCTACTATGGCCTGGATTTCCATGATCTGGCCCCGAACTTCATCCTCAACATCTCGGTGTTTATCGTCGTGTGCGAGGCTTTCCTCTGCATCCGCCCCCATTTCGGCCTATGGCTCAAGACTTTCAATGTCAAGCCGAAGGTGGTGCGCGGCAACCAGGCGGAGTGCGGAGGCGCCATGGTGGGCAAGATGCCCAACGTCTTATGGCTCGAGGGCTCCTTTGTGGAGACCCTGAAGGGGTGGCAATCGGGGTGGTTTTACATCACCGAGCCGCGCGACCCTGAGTGGGTCGCAGCCCCCGAGTTCCGGTCCGGACCCCCAACGCGGCTCACGTCCTGGAAAGAGACGGGCCTGTCGTGGGGCAGCAAAGAAGAGGTGACTGGACTGCAAACATGCATCCAAACCCTAGTGAACAAGCAGCTCAAGCTTGTCAATGTAGTCCAGGTTATGCTCATCCGCCGGATCCTCCCGTGTCAACAACGGGCCTTCAATCTGTGGGAGTTCAACCCAGCGCAGCACCGACCTCTGAGCAGGCTCTTCGACACGATGTACGAAGATGCCTGGAAGGTGCTTTTCAAGGGCGCCGAGGCTCCCGCATCCGCTACCGAGGATCGCGGATTCAGCACGCAGCGTCATGCTAGCGCGGTAAGTTGTTTGTGCCTTTTATAGGGTATTAGTTTTTCATAGTTTAACTCTATGCGGGATCTAAGCTCCCTTACCTTTGACAGGATTGGCAGGCAAAGTCCGGACAGATCGACTGTCCGGCTCCTTTGCCCGAAGACCCAGCCGATGCCCGCTTGGCGAAGCTGCTGGTTCCGGCACCCTATGTGGTGCCGGAGAACAAGGCCATGAAGAAGGCCACGGGGACTCAAAAAAGTGCCCGGCGCCAGGAGGTGTCGGGTTCATCATCCGACGGCTCCAAGGCGCATTCCTCCCGCGAAGACGAGGAGGAGGAAGAAGAGACCTCTCCCCCTCCAGCGGGGGGAGAGAAGAAAAGGAAGGCCGCCCTCACTAGGGAGGCCGAAGGGTCCAAGAAGGGGAAAACCCTTCCTCCGGACTACTCCACCAATGCCGACGACGGCGGAGAGGAGTAACCGCTCAGGGCCAAGCCCCTGGCGAAATCGTAAGTATTTGGATACCAGAGTAATTCATAGTATTCCTTTATTGCACAGCTTTCCCTTATGTCGAATATGATTATGCAGCCCACCCAAAGGCCGGCTCGACGCGTCGTCGAGCGGTTCACTAGACTCGTCGGATGTGAATTCGCTTCCGACGGCTACCTCCCCCTGCCCTACGGACGACGCCGAAGTGTTGTCCCAACAGGTTCCAAGCCAGGAGGAGGTGGTCCTAGAGGCGCCGCAAGGCGACCTCCCGGACTCCAGGAGTAAAGGGGATAAAACCCCCCAGGGCTCCAAGTCCGGCTCTAGGCTGGACACCGCTCCGGAACCTTCAAAGGTTCCAGAGTCCAGCGGGCGACCTCCTTCCAAGAGGAGCAAGCCCACCGTGCCGGTGACCCCCGTCCAACCGGAGGCGCCGGACAATCTGTTGGAGGTGCTCAAAGGCGCCTCCATCGACGAGGAGCACCACACCATTATGAGTGCGGTGGTCTAGAAGGTTCAGTCTGCCAAGAGTGGATTGACTGAAGCTTGTGCTAGCCTTTTAACAGGCTTTGAGGTAAGTAAAGAATGTGTAAATAATATTACCGCATAGACAGTAGCCCATGATGCTCTGTTTGGCGTTCGGGAAGAAAAGCCGAATAGAGGATCAAATAAAATTCGCAGGAGTCTAACAAAAAGGAGTCAATATGCGTATGCAGGCTTCTCTGCTGGCGTCTGCCGCACTGACTGCGGAAGTGGACATGATAAGCAGAACCTCGAGCAGTCCGAGCAAGAGCTCGGGCGTGCCAAGAAGCAGCTTGAGGACAAGGAAGGTAAGAAATACCTTGTTTAAATATATATATATATATAAAGTGCAATTGCAAAAAATGACAGGATTATCGTGGCTATTGTAGGGGCCACGTCTGAGGTGGCGACCCTTAAGCAAGCGCTGGTCGAGGCCGAGAAGAGGGCGGCCACGGAGCGCACCGAGCAGGAGAAGTATGAGGCCCAGGTTGGCAAGGTGCGGCAAGAGATCCAGGCTCTCATGAAAAAACATGAGAGTTTGGAGCTTGACTCAAAGACGCGAGCGTCCGAGCTCGCGATGGCTATTGAAAATGCCAAGTCTGCCAAGGCCGAATCCCAGAAGACCCTCCAGGAGTTGGATGCGGTGAAAAAGATAGCGGTGGGTAAGGCATTCTTTATGCAAAGCAAACACATAAACGTGAGTTACTTGTTACTTACCCGAATCCGGAGCTCTCCAGGAGCATTCGCAGATCTTCCCCGTAGCGTGTCTGATTCCGCCGCATTCTATCGAGCCGAGGAGGGCAGCTCGACAGAGAAGGTGTTCTGGTCTCAGTATGCTGAGGCCGGACACCCCGTGCCCCTGAGCGACCAGCTGAAGCAACTGGTCGAGCTCCACAAGGCGGCCGAACAGGCCATGAAGGGCCTCATAGTTCGGCTGTGGCCTGGAGAGGCTCTGCATGGGAGCTATTTTGGGCTGGTGCGGCGGCTGGTGGGGGGCTGTCCAAGGCTCAAAGTCATCAAGCGCTCTGTCTGCATTGAAGGTGCCCGTAGGGCCCTTGCCCGTGCTAAGGTGCACTGGGGCAAGCTGGATGCTGAGAAGCTTGTGAAGGACGGGCCACCGCTGGGGAAAGAGCATCGCAAGCCCGAGAATTATTATAAGGACGTTCTGAAGGGTGCCTGCCTTATGGCGGATGAATGTTCCAGGGATGTAATTTTTGAGTAAAACTCGCTTGTTTTGTCCTGTGCGCTGAAAACTTGTTCATATGCGCTAAGCAATGCTGTTGGAATTTAAAATATTACCTTCTGTGCGGCTGTTTATCAATTCTGAGAGATGGCGAGTCATCGGCTTCTGCCCCCATGCCGCTAGTGCTGGGGTGTTCGGGAATAAACCTGAGCACTCTTTTGGCCATGTTTGGGTCCTTCGAGGGAATCGCTCAGCACAACGAACAAGGCAATCGGACTATAATGCGTGAACACTCTCACTTAGCCATAGAATTCTATAATTTTAAATTTTGGCGAAGCCCCTGGTATTCGGAAGACCGAGTTCGGGGCGCTATACACGCCTTGGCCGGACAGAGCCGACTCCTCGCTCTAAGCGGCATAATTCTTTAGGGACTCGAAAAACCTCTCGAACAGCGACCAGCTCTCGCTTCATCATGACAGTCAGTTTTAGCTTTCTCTACTGAGGTGCTCAACCTAGCTCAACTGGGGCACAATCGCAGTAGTTCTCCTAGTGCTACCTTAGCCGACATAGCGGAACGTAAGGCACCAAAACATAGGAGCCGGGTAAACCCAACTATTGACCCAAGACATGATTCGGAGCCGATGCATATAATGCTATAAGTTTGGGGTGCCGCACTTGTTAAAGTGTTCGGATTTCTCACACCATATTGAGGGGTACTAAAGACCCTGGCGTATTTTGGCCGTACCAAAGTGTACGGGTGCAACATGTCGTTAAGGAACATATATTTGTAAAAAAGAGTAATGCAAAAATAGACAAAAGCTATGCATTGTTTATTAAAAAGGGCTGCGATCAAAGCGGAACGATACAAATAATGCGATAAGCAAAAGGTTGGACTATTTAACATGTCTGTTCCAGGGGCAGGCTGCGGAATGGTATGTGAAACGGGTATACTGCTCGTGATAGAGACCACCTGGGAGTTCCGTAATGCGGCATGGCTTGTCTGCTTCCCTGGTTCTTGCATCATTTGTGCGGCAATTGAACTGCCGAACAGGCCTTCCGAAGAATGGAGTCCTGAAAGTAAGAGAAAATTAAAAAATCGGCAGCCCCTGGTGCGGTTTAAGCCGTGTTTCAGGCGTGCCGTGATGGTGCCCCTCCCCCTGTACCCATGGTATTTCTAGAGCGTAGTTATGTACGCGAAGCACTAGCGTCGCATTTTTGCGAGGGCTGGGGTTGGGGCCGCATTGCTACGCCTGCTCGGAACATGCCAGGCGGTCTTGTTGTAGGTTACTCCGGGCGCGCTTGACGGTGTCCGGACGTTTAATGGCCGGACTGGAGAACTGCCTGGAGAGGCTGCTTTGTACTTCCGCTGCAAGGGCCGCCGTGTGCTCCTCCGTTCGGAGGGAGCGTTCGGTGTTTCCATTGACCGTAATTACTCCTCGAGGGCCTGGCATCTTGAGCTTAAGGTATGCGTAGTGAGGTACCGCGTTGAACTTGGCGAATGCGGTTCGCCCGAGCAGTGCGTGATAGCCACTGCGGAATGGGACTATGTCGAAGATTAACTCCTCGCTTCGGAAATTATCCGGAGATCCAAAGACCACTTCAAGTGTGACTGAGTCTGTACAGTTGGCCTCTACACCTGGTATTACGCATTTAAAGGTCGTTTTGGTGGGCTTAATCCTCAAGGGATCTATGCCCATTTTCCGCATTGTATCCTGGTAAAGCAGGTTCAGGCTGCTGCCGCCGTCCATAAGGACTCTAGTGAGATGAAATCCATCAATAATTGGGTCTAGAACCAATGCGGCGAATCCGCCATGACGGGTGCTAGTGGGATGGTCCCTTCGATCAAAGGTGATCGGGCAGGAGGACCATGGGTTGAACTTTGGGGTGACTGGCTCTACCGCGTATACGTCCCTTAAAGCGCGCTTCCGCTCCCTCTTGGGGATGTGGGTTGCATATATCATGTTCACCGTCCACACTTGAGGGGGAAAACCCTTCTGTCCACTGTTGTTCGGCGGCCGGGGCTCTTCGTCGTCATCGCTATGCAGCCCCTTGTAGGTATTTTCGGCATTTAACTTGCCTGCCTGCTTGAACACCCAAGAATCCCTGTTGGTGTGATTGGCCGGCTTTTCGGGGGTGCCATGTATCTGGCACAAGCGGTCGAGTATTCGGTCCAAACTGGACGGGCCCCTAGGATTTCTTTTGAATGGCTTTTTCCACTGACCGGATTTATAGCCTCTGAATCCGGCATTAACTGCCGTATCCTCAGCATTGTCGCTGTTAATGCGGCACTTCTGCTTGTTGCGACGCGACCTGCCACTATGTCCCTGGTATCCGAATTACCAGGGTTCTTGGTCATATTGTTGCTACGAGCAAGCCAGCTGTCTTCTCCCATGCAAAAGCGGGTCATGAGTGTCGTGAGTGCTGCCATAGATTTCGGCTTTTCCTGTCCAAGGTGCCGGGCAAGCCACTCGTCACGGATATTGTGCTTGAAGGCTGCTAGGGCCTCTGTGTCCGGACAGTCGACTATTTGATTTTTCTTTGTTAGGAACCGTGTCCAGAATTGCCTGGCCGATTCCTCTGGCTGCTGAATTACATGGCTTAGGTCATCGGCGTCTGGTGGTCGCACATAAGTGCCCTGGAAATTGTCGAGGAATGTGGCTTCCAGGTCCTCCCAACAACTGATTGATCCTGCTGGCAAGCTGTTAAGCCAATGCTGAGCTGGTCCTTTAAGCTTGAGTGGGAGGTATTTGATGGCGTGGAGATCATCGTCGCGGGCCATGTGGATATGAAGGAGATAATCCTCGATCCATACCGCAGGATCTGTTGTGCCATCATATGATTCGATGTTTACGGGTTTGAAACCCTCGGGGATTTGATGATCCATTACTTCGTCTGTGAAGCATAGTGGGTGTGTGGCGCCTCTGTACTGGGCTATATCACGACGTAGCTCCAATGAGCTTTGTCTACTGTGTTCGGACCTACCGGATTTGTGTCCGGCGTGATGGTTACCGTCTCGAGTCGTGGGGCGCCCACGCGATCCGTAGATCGATCTTGTTTGCCTTGTCTTGTCCTCCAACATATCTCGCAGGTCTGGCGCATTTTCCCGTGCCTTGGTACGGGGTGCGGCTTGAGTGGAGGACCGAGAGGCCTCTCTGTCGCGGCCACGAGGTGGCCAGTCGGTCGTATCAAGTGCTGGTGATGTAGGCTTAAGTGCTTCCTCCTCTAATCGGGGTAGCAACCTGCGCTTTGGGTAGCTCTTGGAGGGGCGTTTGAGTTTATGCTCTTCGGCCGCAAGGACTTCAGTCCATCTGTCGACTAGCAAATCTTGACCAGCTCTAAGCTGTTGCTGTTTTTTCTTGAGGCTTCTTGCCATGGCCATAAGCCTGCGTTGAAAATGCTCTTGCTCGACGGGATCCTCTGGCACGACGAATTCGTCATCGTCGAGGCTTGCCTCGTCTTCGGAGGGAGGCATATAATTGTCGTCCTCGACCTCTCTGTCTGCCGCTCTCTCATGAGGGTTGGCTTCTCCGTCCTCCTTTGCTGAATCTTGCTGGAGGGGGTTTTCTTTGGCACTCTCCAGAGTATTATTATCTCCCGTGCTGGAATTACCGTATTTGCTTTGGCAGGATTTTGAGCGGCGCCGCTGACGCCGGTGCTTAGGCTGTTTCTTGGAGGGGTCATCCTCCGCTGTTCCATCGCCATCTCCTTCTTTTGGGGTGTCCACCATGTATATGTCATACGACGAGGTGGCTTTCCAGGGCCCAATAGGCGCTGGTTCTTCATCGTCTCCTGCATCGGTGTCCATACTGTCGATGTCTTCGGAGTCGAAGTCGAGCATGTCGATTAAATCATCGACAGTGGCTACAAAGTGGGTGGTGGGTGGGCTTTGAATTTCTTCATCGTCCGTATCCCAACCTTGCTGACCGTAGTCCGGCCAGGGCTCTCTTGATAAAGATAGAGACTGTAGTGTCTTCAGAATATCGCCGAAAGGCGAGTGCTGAAAGATGTCCGCGGCAGTAAACTCCATGATCGATGCCCAATCGGATTCGATCGGCAGGGGCGCGGAGGGTTCGAAGTCCGGAGAGGAGTCCGGCTCCTTGGAGTCATGAGTCTCGCGGAGTGCGGGGCTGGTGTTCGACTCGATTGTCATTGGGATCACAGCCCCCGAGGCAGCGTCCAACCACCCATCCTCGATCGGCGCAGTTGTCTCCAAATTAAGGGTCGAAGCCGATGCGGGTGCGGCCTCCAGGGCACTGTTCGGCGGCAGAGCTAGATCATGCTCGTCGTGACAGTGCGGCGTGCTCGGCAGTGGCTTGAATCCATCGAAGATTAAGTCCCCGCGGATGTCAGCCGTGTAGTTTAAACTTCCAAATCTGACCTGACGGCCAGGGACATAGCTTTCGATCTGCTCCAGATGGCCAAGTGAATTGGCCCGCAGTGTGAAGCCACCGAAGACGAAGATCTGTCCGGGGAGGAAGGTCTCACCCTGGACTGCATCGCTATTGATGATCGTAGGAGCCATCAAGCCTAACGGCGACGACACAGAGGAACTCTCAATGAAAGCACCAATGTCAGTGTCAAAACCGGCGGATCTCGGGTAGGGGGTCCCGAACTGTGCGTCTAGGCCGGATGGTAACAGGAGGCAAGGGACACGAAGTTTTACCCAGGTTCGGGCCCTCTTGATGGAGGTAAAACCCTACGTCCTGCTTGATTAATATTGATGATATCGGTAGTACAAGAGTAGATCTACCACGAGATCGGAGAGGCTAAACCCTAGAAGCTAGCCTATGGTATGATTGTTGTTCTGTATGTTGTCCTACGGACTAAAACCCTCCGGTTTATATAGACACGGAGAGGGTTAGGGTTACACAAAGTCGGTTACAATGGTAGGAGATCTACATATCCGTATCGCCAAGCTTGCCTTCCACGCCAAGGAAAGTCCCTTCCGGACACGGGACGAAGTCTTCAATCTTGTATCTTCATAGTCCAGGAGTCCGACTAAAGGTATAGTCCGGCCATCCGGACACCCCCTAATCCAGGACTCCCTCAGTAGCCCCTGAACCAGGCTTCAATGACGATGAGTCCGGCGCGCAGATTGTCTTCGGCATTGCAAGGCGGGTTCCTCCTCCAAGTACTTCATAGAAGATTTTGTCCACAAAGATAGTGTCCCGCTCTGCAAAATAAGTTTCCACATATTGCCATACAGAGAATAATATTTACACAAATCTAATCTGCTGGCGTATTCCGTAGTGTGACATCGCACCACGGCCAAGCCTTTATTCGAATCGTTTTATTGTCCCACCTCAGCGTGTCATGCGAGGCGGTTTCCTTGGCACGTCTCGTCGAAGCAGAGATCGTGTCCCCTTACTCCGGGATTCTCATCAATACGGGCGTGGGTAACCCAACCGTGCCATTGATTACGGCGCTTGGAGATAAGCGAGTTTTACCAGGCTGGTGGGGACACATAGTTGCGTCCACCCATATAAAGGGATAAGGATCCACCTTTTCACCTACACCTTCTTCCTCCTCTGCCTATCCATTATCGCGCACTCGAGCTCCAGCGCCCAAGTCCGCAC
Source organism: Triticum dicoccoides (assembly GCF_002162155.2). NCBI lineage: Eukaryota > Viridiplantae > Streptophyta > Magnoliopsida > Poales > Poaceae > Triticum > Triticum dicoccoides. The sequence goes on from NC_041392.1 coordinate 293,989,538, forward strand.
TCCCCACCTCAACCTTCTCCAGCCATGTCTAGAGCGGGAGGCAAGTGGATGGTCTCCTCCGTCACGGAGGGACACATCAAAAAACTGAGGAAGGCCGGATACTTGTCTAACGACATCGCGTACCGGCTTCCCGAAGAGGGGCAGCTCCTCCCCACCCCAAGGCCCCATGAGAGGGTAGTGTTCCTTCCCCACTTCCTCCGTGGATTGGGCTTTCCTATCCACCCATTCGTCTGGGGACTCATGTTCTACTATGGCCTGGATTTCCATGATCTGGCCCCGAACTTCATCCTCAACATCTCGGTGTTTATCGTCGTGTGCGAGGCTTTCCTCTGCATCCGCCCCCATTTCGGCCTATGGCTCAAGACTTTCAATGTCAAGCCGAAGGTGGTGCGTGGCAACCAGGCGGAGTGCGGAGGCGTCATGGTGGGCAAGATGCCCAACGTCTTATGGCTCGAGGGCTCCTTTGTGAAGACCCTGAAGGGGTGGCAATCGGGGTGGTTTTACCCAGGTTTGGGCCCTCTTGATGGAGGTAAAACCCTACGTCCTGCTTGATTAATATTGATGATATCGGTAGTACAAGAATAGATCTACCACGAGATCGGAGAGGCTAAACCCTAGAAGCTAGCCTATGGTATGATTGTTGTTCTGTATGTTGTCCTACAGAATAAAACCCTCCGGTTTATATAGACACCGGAGAGGGTTAGGGTTACACAAAGTCGGTTAGAATGGTAGGAGATCTACATATCCGTATCGCCAATCTTGCCTTCCACGCCAAGGAAAGTCCCTTCCGGACACGGGACGAAGTCTTCAATCTTGTATCTTCATAGTCCAGGAGTCCGGCTGAAGGTATAGTCCGGCCATTCGGACACCCCCTAATCTAGGACTCCCTCAATTACCGTACCACTCTGGTGCGGATCTTACTCTGGTTGATCTACGAGGTTCAGTAGTAACTTGTTCTGAAGTTTCATGATCATCATCATTAGCTTCCTCACTAATTGGTGTAGGTGTCACAGAAACCGGTTTCTGTGATGTACTACTTTCCAATAAGGGAGCAGGTACAGTTACCTCATCAAGTTCTACTTTCCTCCTACTCACTTCTTTCGAGAGAAACTCCTTCTCTAGAAAGTTTCCGAATTTAGCAACAAAAGTCTTGCCTTCGGATCTGTGATAGAAGGTGTATCCAATAGTTTCTTTTGGATATCCTATGAAGACACATTTCTCTGATTTGGGTTCGAGCTTATCAGGTTGAAGCTTTTTCACATAAGCATCGCAGCCCCAAACTTTCAGAAATGACAACTTTGGTTTCTTGCCAAACCACAGTTCATAAGGCGTCGTCTCAACGGATTTTGATGGTGCCCTATTTAACGTGAATGCGGCCGTCTCTAAAGCATAACCCCAAAACAATAGTGGTAAATCAGTAAGAGACATCATAGATCGCACCATATCTAGTAAAGTACGATTACGACGTTCAGACACACCATTACGCTGTGGTGTTCCGGGTGGCGTGAGTTGCGAAACTATTCCGCATTGTTTCAAATGTACACCAAACTCGTAACTCAAATATTCTCCTCCACGACCAGATCGTAGGAATTTTATTTTCTTGTTACGATGATTTCAACTTCACTCTGAAATTCTTTGAACTTTTCAAATGTTTCAGACTTATGTTTTATTAAGTAGATATACCCATATCTGCTTAAGTCATCTATGAAGGTGAGAAAATAACGATATCGCCACGAGCCTCAACATTCATCGGACCACATACATCTGTATGTATGATTTCCAACAAATATGTTGCTCTCTCCATAGTACTGGAGAGGGTTCGCAAGTACCAAGTGATTCATAATCAAGTGGTTCCAAAAGTCCATCAGTATGGAGTTTCTTCATGCGCTTTACACCGATATGACCTAAACGGCAGTGCCACAAATAAGTTCCACTATCATTATCAACTCTGCATCTTTTGGCTTCAACATTATGAATATGTGTGTCACTACTATCGAGATTTAATAAGAATAGACCACTCTTCAAGGGTGCATGACCATAAAAGATATTACTCATATAAATAGAACAACCATTATTCTCTGATTTAAATAAATAACCGTCTCGCATCAAACAAGATCCAGATATAATGTTCATGCTCAACGCTGGCACCAAATAACAATTATTAAGGTCTAATACTAATCCCGAAGGTAGATGTAGAGGTAGCGTGCCGACCGCGATCACATCGACTTTGGAACCATTTCCCACGCGCATCGTCACCTCGTCCTTAGCCAATCTTCGCTTAATCCGTAGTCCCTGTTTCGAGTTGCAAATATTAGCAACAGAACCAGTATCAAATATCCAGGTGCTACTGTGAGCATTAGTAAGGTACACATCAATAACATGTATATCATATATACCTTTGTTCACCTTGCCATCCTTCTTATCCGCCAAATACTTGGGGCAGTTCCGCTTCTAGTGACTAGTCTGCTTGCAGTAGAAGCACTTAGTTTCAGGCTTAGGTCCAGATTTGGGTTTCTTCTCCTGATCAGCAACTTGCTTGCTGTTCTTTTTGAAGTTCCCCTTCTTCTTCCCTTTTCCCTTTTTCTTGAAACTAGTGGTCTTGTTGACCATCAACACTTGATGCTCCTTCTTGATTTCTACCTCCACAGCTTTCAGCATTGCGAAGAGCTCAGGAATTGTCGTAACCATCCCTTGCATATTATAGTTCATCACGAAGCTCTTGTAGCTAGGTGGAAGTGATTGGAGAATTCTGTCAATGACGCAATCATCTGGAAGATTAACTCCCAATTGAATCAAGTGATTATTATACCCAGACATTTTGAGTATATGCTCACTGACAGAACTGTTCTCCTCCATCTTGCAGCTATAGAACTTATTGGAGACTTCATATCTCTCAATCCGGGCATTTGCTTGAAATATTAACTTCAACTCCTAGAACATCTCATATGCTCCATGACGTTCAAAACGTCGTTGAAGTACCGATTCTAAGCCGTAAAGCATGGCACACTGAACTATTGAGTAGTCATCAGCTTTGCTCTGCCAGACGTTCATAACATCTGGTGTTGCTCCAGCAGCAGGCCTGGCACCCAGCGGTGCTTCTAGGACGTAATTCTTCTATGCAGCAATGAGGATAATCCTCAAGTTACGGACCCAGTCCGTGTAATTGCTACCATCATCTTTCAACTTTTCTTTCTTAAGGAACGCATTAAAATTCAACGGAACAACAGCACGGGCCATCTATCTACAATCAAACATAAACAAGCAAGATACTATTAGGTACTAAGTTCATGATAAATTTAAGTTCAATTAATCATATTACTAAAGAACTCCCACTTAGATAGACATCCCTCTAATCCTCTAAGTGATCACGTGATCCAAATCAACTAAACCATGTCCGATCATCACGTGAGATGGAGTAGTTTCATTGGTGAACATCACTATGTTGATAATATCTACTATATGATTCACGCTCGACCTTTCGGTCTCCGTGTTCCGAGGCCATATCTGTATATGCTTGGCTCGTCAAGTATAACCTGAGTATTCCGCGTGTGCAACTATTTTGCACCCGTTGTATTTGAACGTAGAGCCTATCACACCCGATCATCATGTGGTGTCTCAGCACGAAGAACTTTCGCAACGGTGCATACTCAGGGAGAACACTTCTTGATAATTAGTGAGAGATCATCTTAAAATGCTACCGTCAATCAAAGCAAGATAAGATGCATAAAAGATAAACATCACATGCAATCAATATAAGTGATATGATATGGCCATCATCATCTTGTGCTTGCGATCTCCATCTTCGAAGCACCGTCATGATCACCATCGTCACCGGCGCTACACCTTGATCTCCATCGTAGCATCATTGTCATCTCGCCAATCTTATGCTTCTATGACTATCGCTACCGCTTAGTGATAAAGTAAAGCATTACAGGGCGATTGCATTGCATACAATAAAGCGACAACCATATGGCTCCTGCCAGTTGCCGATAACTCGGTTACAAAACATGATCATCTCATACAATAAAATTTAGCATCATGTCTTGACCATATCACATCACAGCATGCCCTGCAAAAACAAGTTAGACGTCCTCTACTTTGTTTGTTGCAAGTTTTACGTGGCTGCTATGGGCTTAAGCAAGAACCAATCTTACCTACGCATCAAAAACCACAACGATAGTTTGTCAAGTTGGTGCTATTTTAACCTTCGCAAGGACCGGGCGTAGCCACACTCGGTTCAACTAAAGTTGGAGAAACTGACACCCGCCAGCCACCTGTGTGCAAAGCACGTCGGTAGAACCAGTCTCGCGTAAGCGTACGAGTAATGTCGGTCTGGGCCGCTTCATCCAACAATACCGCCGAACCAAAGTATGACATGCTGGTAAGCAGTATGACTTATATCGCCCACAACTCACTTGTGTTCTACTCGTGCACAACATCAACGCATAAAACCAGGCTCTGATACCACTGTTGGGGAACGTAGTAATTTCAAAAAAATTCCTACGCACACGCAAGATCATGGTGATGCATAGCAACGAGAGGGGAGAGTGTAGTCTACGTACCCTCGTAGACCGACAGCGGAAGCGTTATGACAACACGGTTGATGTAGTCGTACATCTTCATGGCCCGATCGATCAAGCATCGAAACTACGGCACCTCCGAGTTCTAGCACATGTTCAGCTCGATGACGATCCCCAGATTCCGATCCAGCAAAGTGTCGGGGAAGAGTTCCGTCAGCATGACGGCGTGGTGACGATCTTGATGTTCTACTGTCGCAGGGCTTCGCCTAAGCACCACTACAATATTATCGAGGACTATGGTGGAGGGGGGCACCGCACACGGCTAAGAGAACGATCTTGAAGATCAACTTGTGTGTCTAGAGGTGCCCCCCTGCCCCCGTATATAAAGGAGCAAGGGGAGGCTGGCCGGCCCTTGGGGCGCGCCAAGGAGGAGGAGTCCTCCTCCTAGTAGGAGTAGGACGCCTCTCTTTCCTACTCCTACTAGGAGGGGGAAAGGAAGGGGGGGAGAGAGAAGGAAAGGGGGGCGCCGCCCCCCTCTCCAAGTCCAATTCGGACCAGAGGGGGAGGGGGCGTGCGGACCACCTTGGCCGCCCCTCTCTCTCTCTCCACTAGGGCCCATAAAGCCCATTACTTCTCCCGGGGGGTTCCGGTAACCCTCCGGCACTCCGGTTTTCTCCGAAATCACCCGGAACACTTCCGGTGTCCGAATATAGCTGTCCAATATATCAATCTTTATGTCTCGACCATTTCGAGACTCCTCGTCATGTCCATGATCACATCCGGGACTCCAAACAAACTTCGGTACATCAAAATATATAAACTCATAATGAAACTATCATCGTAACGTTAAGCGTGCGGACCCTACGGGTTCGAGAACAATGTAGACATGACCGAGACATGTCTCCGGTCAATAACCAATAGCGGAACCTGGATGCTCATATTGGCTCCCACATATTCTACGAAGATCTTTTATCGGTCAGACCACATAACAACATACTTTGTTCCCTTTGTCATTGGTATGTTACTTGCCCGAGATTCGATCATCGGTATCTCAATACCTAGTTCAATCTCATTACCGGCAAGTCTCTTTACTCGTTTCGTAATACATCATGTCGCAACTAACTCATTAGTTGCAATGCTTGCAAGGCTTATGTGATGTGCATTACCGAGAGGGCCCAGAGATACCTCTCCGACAATCAGAGTGACAAATCCTAATCTTGAAATACGCCAACCCAACATGTACCTTTGGAGACACCTGTAGAGCTCCTTTATAATCACTCAGTTATGTTGTGACGTTTGGTAGCACACAAAGTGTTCCTCCGGCAAACGGGAGTTGCATAATCTCATAGTCATAGGAACATGTATAAGTCATGAAGAAAGCAATAGCAACATACTAAACGATCGGGTGCTAAGCTAATGGAATGGGTCATGTCAATCACATCATTCTCCTAATGATGTGATCCTGTTAATCAAATGACAACACATGTCTATGGTTAGGAAACATAACCATCTTTGATTAACGAGCTAGTCAAGTAGAGGCACACTAGTGACGTTTAGTTTGTCTATGTATTCACACAAGTATTATGTTTCTGGATAATACAATTCTAGCATGAATAATAAACATTTATCATGATATAAGGAAATAAATAATAACTTTATTATTGCCTCTAGGGCATATTTCCTTCAATATTTAGTAAGTGCTTGAACGAACCCTTAATAAAGGGGACAGCGAATAAGCCGACTAACAGAATTATGTCTGCAGGTATGCTGACGGGTCGTCCCGCGGAGGAGATGCCCGGGTCTACGGGTGATCTTCTATCCGAGCTCTCGCAACTGCACGAACAAGTTCGACAGGTGATGCAAGGTATTGCCTAGGCCTTGTGGCCATCCGTCTCCCTGCTAGAAGGCGTTGGAGAGCTTGTGGAAAAGCTCAAGGGAGCACGGCGACACTTCCGATTATGGAAGATATCTGCCTGCCGTCAAGGTGCCAGGAAAGCCTGGGCCATGGTGAAGACGCGGTATACCAAGGCTGACCCAAATCACATGGCCGAGGTCGGACCTGTGGGGCCCGACGGGAAAGAGATCCCCGTTAGCTTAGTCTAAGGCAAGTATAATTAGACGCAAAGTATTCCCAATAGGATTGTAGGCTAGACTGCCTGTTGGATGGTATAGAAGAGGAATTTAGCTAGTCTACATGACTATGTCATTAAAATGACATGTATAATGCCTTCTAGCTGGATTGTAGATCATTTGTCATGGCGGACCTTTTCGCTTCAACCTTGGGACCCGATAGTCCGGAGTGTATCCGAATACCCGCTCAGTTATATAAGAACCGGGTATGCGTGGAGACCAGGTGTAGGGGTCCTTAGTGCTTGAACAGACAAGTGCCCAACTAGTTATGTTATATTACATGGGTAGTAAGAAACATCTTCCAGGGAGAATAGTTCCGTTAAGGGTTCCTTTCCCTGGGTACGCATGCCCTAAAATGCATGTCCGAACTGGGAGAGGAAATGCAGGAAAAAACATCTGGGGGCACATATGGAAAATAAATAAATCAAAATCATCTTTTGTTCACCGACCGAATATTCCCTTAAGAACGCTAACTTTCGGCTTCACCCAGTCTGAGGTACACATCCGGCTGACCCGGCAGTAACAATCGCAGAGGTGCTCCCCTTATGCCCTAGCCGAATTAACGGGAACGTAGGGCATAAATACAAGAGCCAGGCAACCCAGCTTGGCCGAAACTTAAGTCATATGGATGCATATAATGGCGAAGAAAAGGTACATGTGGAAGAATAACACATGTGTTGGGCATGAAGCCCAGATGGATAATTAAGCTTCTGTGTAAGAAGCCCCCAGGTATAATGAGCACGGTTAGCGCATCTATAATGTGAAAACGAGGCACAAGCTGGCCCTTGAAGGCCATGAGGAAGAATAAAAGAAAGAAAGAGAAAAAAGACAGATAATATATTCAAAAAATGGACAGAGGAAGGAGACAAACATAGAGTCCGGCACTAGGCATAGAATCTTAGGAGCCTGGCTGCGTTCCATGGGTTCGCCTCAAGTCGATTATTCGATGCATCCCGCAGACGGTATGCTCCACCGGTCAGAACTTGGTCAATAATGAAGGGACCTTCCCATTTGGGATCGAGCTTGGACTTTTTCTTCTCCGGCAGGCGTACAACTAATTCGCCAATGTTATAAGTTTTGGCATGTACTTCTCTGCTTTGGTATCTGCGAGCCTGTTGTTGATAAAATGCGGAACGGGCTTTTGCCACGTCGCGCTCCTCCTCTAGGGTGTCTAGACTGTCCTGCCGATCGATCTCGGCTTCTCTTTCTCCGTACATGCGCACTCGAGGTGAGTCATGAATTATGTCACAGGGTAGGACTACCTCTGCGCCGTACACCATAAAGAAGGGTGTATATCCGGTACTATGATTCGGCATGGTCCGCAGCCCCCAGAGTACGGAGTTGAGCTCCTCTACCCAGTGCGTGTTAGACTCCGTTAAGGACCGCACTAATCTGGGTTTAATGCCGCTCATGATAAGACCATTTGCACGCTCAACTTGGCCGTTGGTTTGTGGGTGATAGACGGAAGCATAATCGAGCTTGATGCCCATGTTGCTACACCAGAGTTTTACCTCATCGGCCGTGAAATTTGTGCCGTTGTCAGTGATGATGCTGTGAGGGACGCCATAACGGTGTACGACCCCGGATATGAAGTCTATCACCGGTCCGGATTCGGCTGTCTTAACAGGTTTGGCTTCTATCCATTTGGTGAATTTATCCACCATGACCAGTAAGTATTTTTTCTTATGGGTTCCCCTTTAAGGGGTCCAACCATGTCAAGCCCCCAGACCGCGAAAGGCCAGGTAATGGGGATTGTTTGGAGGGCGATGTGTGGCATATGGCTTTGGTTTGCAAAAGGCTGGCAACTGGCGCAGCGTTGGACCAAGTCCTGTGCGTCTGCCAGGGCCGTCGGCCAATAAAAACCTGTACGGAAGGCCTTGCTTACAAGGGCCCGGGCTGCGGCGTGGTGGCCGCCAAGTCCGGCGTGAATTTCTGCCAAAAGCTTCCGCCCTTCCTCTTCGAAGATGCACCTTTGAAGGACTCCGGTAGTGCTTTTCTTATATAGCTCTCCCTCGTGGACCCTGTAGGCTTTAGATCGCCGCACTATGTGGCGTGCCTCATTTTGGTCCTCGGGAAGTTCCTGCCTAGTTAGGTAGGCCAGGAATGGTTCTGTCCTCGAAGTGCATGATCTAATTGGAGTATGTGTCGTACTCTTTAGGGAGTTTGGCTTCCGTCCATTCGGCGACAAAGTCAGCCAATACTTGCGATTTAATGGCTCGCCGAGGTTTGTATGTTATGTCGAACGGGAGGAGCTCAATGGCCCATTTGGCAATCCGACCCGTAGCGTCGCGGTTGTTTATAATATTGTTAAGTGGCACTTCCGAGGCTACTGTAATTGAACACTCTTGAAAGTAGTGTCGCAGCTTCCGGGATGCCATGAATACCGCATAGGCTATCTTTTGATAATGTGGGTACCGTGATTTGCATGGAGTGAGGACAGTGGATACATAGTATACCGGTTTTTAAAGAGGGAATTTATGTCCGTCAGCTTCTCGTTCGATGACGAGCACTGTGCTTACCACTTGATGAGTTGCCGCAATGTACAACAGCATTGGTTCGCCAATGTTTGGCGCGGCCAGGATTGGGTTGGTTGCCAGTATGGTTTTTATTTCTTCCAGTCCAGCTGTGGCAGCGTTCGTCCACTCGAAGTGTTCGGTGCGCCGAAGGAGGCGATAAAGGGGTAATGCCTTTTCTCCTAAGCGGGAGATAAAGCGGCTTAGGGCCGCCACACATCCAGTTAGTTTCTGGATTTGTTTGAGGTCCGTTGGGATAGCCAACTATGACAGAGCTCGGATTTTGGCCGGATTAGCTTCAATCCCTCTACTGGAGACAATGAAGCCCAGAAGCTTTCCTGCTGGTACGCCGAAAACGCATTTTTCTGGATTGAGCTTGATGTCGTATGTTCGGAGGTTGTCGAATGTGAGCCTTAAGTCGTCTATCAGAGAGTTGACGTGTTTGGTTTTAACGACCACATCATCTACGTATGCCTCTACTGTTTTGCCGATCTGTTTCTCCAGACATGTCTGGATCATGCGCTGATATGTTGCGCCGGCGTTTTTGAGCCCAAAAGGCATTGTGTTGAAACAGAAGGGGCCGTATGGTGTTATAAATGCCGTTGCATCTTGGTTGGACTCCGTCATCTTGATTTTGTGGTAGCCGTAGTATGCGTCGAGGAAACACAGTGACTCGTGTCCTGCGGTAGCGTCAATTATTTGATCAATGCGGGGGAGGGGAAGGGATCCTTTGGGCAAGCCTTGTTGAGGTCCTTGAAATCGACACATAGGCGCCAGGATTTGTCCTTCTTTGGTACCATCACCAGGTTTGCTAGCCAGTCCGGGTGTTTTATTTCTCCAATGAATCCGGCCTCCAATAACTTGGCTAGTTCCTCTCCCATGGCTTGTCTCTTAGGTTCAGAGAAACGCCGAAGAGCCTGCTTGACCGGCTTGAATCCCTTTAGGATATTGAGGCTGTGCTCGGCCAGCCTGCGTGGGATTCCTGGCATGTCTCAGGGGTGTCAGGCGAATATGTCCCAATTTTCACGCAGGAAATCTCGTAGTGCGGCGTCCACGACGGGGTTTAACTGTGCCCCGATGGAGGTTGTTTTTGTAGGGTCCGTTGGGTGGACTTGGAATTTGACTATTTCATCCGCTGGTTTAAAAGAGGTGGACTTGGATCTCTTGTCAAGTATTATGTCGTCCCTATCCACCGTGGAGTGTAGCGCAGTTAATTCCTCGGCCGAAAGGGCTTCGGATAATGCTTCGAGGGCCAATGCGACTGTTTTATTTTTGGCGTGGAGTGCTGTGTCCGGATCACTAGCGAGAGTGATGATTCCGTTGGGCCCGGGCATTTTGAGCTTCATGTACCCATAATGGGGTATGGCTTGGAAGATCGTGGACGTCGCCCGTCCTAGAAGGGCGTGATATCCACTACTGAACGGGGCCACTTGGAATGTAATTTCTTCGGACCTATAGTTCTCCGGCGTGCCGAATACCACATCTAGTGTGATTTTCCCAGCACAGCGTGCTTCCCGACTGGGGATGATTCCTCTGAAGGTTGTGCTGCTTTGCTCAATGCGGTTCCAGTCTATTTCCATTTTTTGAAGAGTTTCCTCGTAGATGAGGTTTAATCCACTGCCGCCGTCCATGAGTACTTTGGTGAGTCGAAAGCCGTCCACAATTGGACTGAGGACCAGTGCAGTTGGTGCTCGAGCAGTTCGGGATTTAGGTTCGTCACTGGCATTGAAGGTAATAGCCGTGTCACTCCATGGATTCATTGCTGCTACGTGGCAGATTTCGGCGAGGCTGCGGAGTGTTCGCTTGCGCCTATTATTTGATGCGAAGGTTTCAAAAACTGTTAATACCGTATTGTTATCCACGGGATGGTGCTCTGTGGTATTAGGGATGAGAAGATCCTCACCACTTTTGGCCACCTGCCGAAGTATCCAACGTGCTCTAAGGCTGTGCGTTGGTATGGTAACCGTTGTGCTATGAATTTTGCAGGGTCCGTTAAGCCATCCCTCCAATACGGTTCCATGCCCTGTAGAGGGTTTTTGCTTCTTTGTAATTAACTCGGGTGTCTTATGATAGTGCACCCTTTTACCTCGGACTAGGTGTATATTCGGAGCCGGATTATCCCAAAATTTTGTTTCGGTTTTCGAGGCACTTTCCATTGCACAGTACTTTCGTACTATGGACACCAAGTCGGCGAAGCGTGATATGTCACGGTGACTTATGGCATTAAGGATTCCCTTGTCCGTGCAGTTATTGCAGAAAAGTGAGACTGCGTCTTCCTCGCGGCAGTCCTTAACCTTGTTCATCACAAGGAGGAATCTGGCCCAATAATGATGTACTGTTTCATGGGGCTCTTGCCTGATGTGGGAAAGATTGTTTATGTCTGAGTGGGTGGGTGGTTTTGAGTCCGAACCCCTACCCGATCTGAGACCCAGGGGCCGAGGAGTTTCCGATCTTGGAAGTTCGGATTCTGGGATGTTGCCCGATGAGTCTGGCCCGCTGCCTGACTCTAGGTTCAGGGTTTGGGTGATGTCCTCCCGTAAATGGGTATCCGGCTCGGAGAGATCAGGAATTCGGACATAGTTAGTCCTCAAGATAGAGGAGGAATCGCCGCATTGTTCCTCCACCACCGCAACATGATGGGTGACCAGTGGAGAGTTAATCTCCCTTTGATCGGGTTTAAGCCCAATCTGATCATAGTCCATAGCGACTCCCAAGGCGGCGATGCGATCCAAGAGCTCGTTTAGGGAAGAGAGCTCCATTGGATCCATCTGCTCGGCGAATTCCGAGCCGACATGGAGGTTGTTTTCGATGACCCGAGAAGTCATCGTCGATGCAGCAGCCGAACAGGCGGTCATGACAAAACTGCCTAGCAGGAGAGTTTGGCCGACAGCCAGGGCTCCCCCAGCGGCCGGCGGTAATGTTGTTTTTAACAACGAGATGAGGCATCCTTCCTTATGGTGACGTCACAGATGAACTCTCAATGAAAGCACCAATGTCGATGTCAAAACCGGCGAATCTCGGGTAGGGGGTCCCAAACTGTGCGTCTAAGGCGGATGGTAACAGGAGGCAGGGGACACGATGTTTTACCCAGGTTCGGTCCCTCTTGATGGAGGTAAAACCCTACGTCCTGCTTGATTATTCTTGATAATATGAGTAGTACAAGAGTTGATCTACCACGAGATCGGAGAGGCTAAACCCTAGAAGCTAGCCTATGGTATGATTGTATGTTGTCCTACGGACTAAAACCCTCCGATTTATATAGACACCAGAGGGGGCTAGGGTTACACAAGGTCGGTTACAAAGGAGGAGATATACATATCCGTATTTCCTAGCTTGCCTTCTACGCCAAGTAGAGTCCCATCCGGACACGGGACGAAGTCTTCAATCTTGTATCTTCATAATCCAACAGTCCGACCAAAGGATATAATCCGGCTGTCAATATGCTTGAACAATATGCTTGAGTATTTAAGCAAAAATAGACTATTGCTTTGAACAATATAGAAGTCCAAATGTCCATGCTATAAAGAAATAAATATGATATGGCATGTTAGGCAGCATTCCACATCGAAAATTCTGTTTTTTATCACTTCCCTACTCGAGGACGAGTAGGAGCTAAGCTTGGGGATGCTGATACATCTCCAACGTATCTATAATTTTTGATTGTTCCATGCTATTATATTATCAATCTTGGATGTTTTATAATCATTTTATAGTCATTTTATACCATTTTTTGTTACTAACCCATTGACATAGTGCCAAGTGCCAGTTGTTGTTTTTCCATGTTTTTTACATCGTAGAAAATCAATATCAAACGGAATCCAAATGCCATGAAACTTTACGAAGAATTTTTTATGGGCCAAAAGGAACACAACGGGCCCTGGTTGCGCCTGGGGGGTGCCCTGAGGAAGGCACAACCCACCAGGGCGCGCCAGGAGGCCCATGCGCGCCTTGGTGGGTTGTGCCCACCTCGGGTGCCCCACGGACCGCCTCTTTGCTCTATAAATACCCCAATATTCCCAAAACCCTAGGTGAGTCGACGAAATATTCATCCAGCCGCCGCAGAGTCCAGAACCACCAGATCCAATCTAGACACCATCTCAGATGGGGTTCACCACCTCCATTGGTGCCTCTCCGATAATGCGTGAGTAGTTCTTTGTAGATCTTCGGGTCCGTAGTTAGTAGCTAGATGGCTTCATCTTCCTCTCTTGATTCTCAATACAATGGTCTCTTGGAGATCCATATGATGTAACTCTTTTGCGATGTGTTTGTTGGGATCGATGAACTTTGAGTTTATGATCAGATCTATCTTTCTATATCCATGAAAGTAATTGAGTTTCTTTGATCTCTTTTATGCATGATTGCATATAGCCTCGTATTTCTTCTCCGATATTTGAGTTTTGTTTGGCCAACTTGATCTATTTATCTTGCAATGGGAAGAGGTGCTTTGTAGTGGGTTCGATCTTACGATGCTTGATCCCAGTGATAGAAGGGGAACCGACACGTATGTATCGTTGCTACTAAGGATAAAATGATGGGGTCTATCTCTACATAGATAGATCTTGTTTACATCATGTCATCGTTCTTATTGCATTACTCCGTTTCTCCATGAACTTAATACACTAGATACATGTTGTATAGCGGTCGATGTATGGAGTAATAGCAGTAGATGCAGGTAGGAGTCGGTATACTAATTTTGGACGTGATTCCTATGTAATGATCATTACCTGGATATCGTCATGAGTATTTGAAGTTCTATCAATTGCTCAACAGTAATTTGTTCACCCACCATTTGCTATTTTCCTCGAGATAAGCCACTAGTGAAACCTACGGCCTCCGGGTCTCTTTCTCTTATTATTTACCTTTGCAATCTATTTTTCTTTGCATTTATTTTCAGATCTACTAAACAAAAAACCAAAAAATACCTTGCTGCAATTTATTTATATTTATTTATTTGGCATTCGATCTATCAATATACTACAAATTTACCTCACGTACGTTTGCCTATCTTGAGGCGCCGTACCCCAGAAGGAATTGACAACCCCTTTAACACGTCGGGTTGCGAGAAGTTGTTATTTGTGTGCAGGTGTTGTTTACGTTGTGTTGCTTGGTTCTCCTACTGGTTCGATAACCTTGGTTTCATATCTGAGGGAAATACCTACCGCCGATGTGCTGCATCATCACTTCCTCTTTGGGAAAATACCGACGTAGCTTCAAGCGACATCATCCACCCTCCCCCGTTTGACCTCGCCGTCAACACTCGCCGCAGATGCTCGCCATCGACGCCTGCAAGAAAAAAAAGGTTGTAAAAAAGAGCTATCTGCGGAGGCCCCCATTGAATCATTTGAAAAAGGTGGTTCCAGCAAAACAAGGCACGGTTGTGGCAAAAATTGTTGGTCCATTAAAAGAACGAACTCCGATGGAAGCAATTTTTGGGGCTACTTCTAGCAAAATAAAGATATGGTTGTAGCAAAAATTTACTCGTCCAACAAGAACAAACTCCGATGGAAGCAATTTTTGGGACTACTTCTAGCAAAATAAAGATATGGTTGTAGCAAAAATTTGCTGGTCCAGCAAGAACAACTCTGATGAAAGCAATTTTTGGGGATACTTCCAGCAGAACACTCCGCCAGTTCCAGCAAACCTGATCCATGGTTGCAGCAGCACCCGACCAAACTCTAGTCCAACTTGCCATGGCGACCTCCGTGGCTCGTCGAGGTGAACCCCCACAGCTTTCCGCCATCACTGGTTCCAGCAAAACCAGTATGTGGTTGCAGCTCTCACCCCAGCCAGTTGTAGCATCTGCGTGCTCCATCGTCAAGCCTGCCGGTTGAGGTAGTAGCTCGCCGCTGATGCCGGGGTGTAGTCACTGGCGTGCTCGCCGTAAATTCTCGCCTTCGGCGCCCTGAGCAGCGAGGAAACAGCTGTAGATGGGAGGGATGTCGGGGCTATGGGGGAACGTCGCAGGGAGCGTGTGGAGGTGGAACGAGAGGAGGAAGATGAGAATGAACCGGAAAGGGATGAATAAGGTTGGATGCGGTTTGCACGGGCCCACGTCGGGGGAGACGTGGCTATATGTGTGTGGGTGTTGTGCGTGACGAGGCAAGAAGTCGGCCCAGCGTTCGGCCAGCGCGCTGACGTAAAACATTTCTCTAAAAATTAATAATTTCTCGTTGCTGCCCTTAGCAGTATCCGTGGCATGCCAACCACTCAAGGAATATTCTACTCAATCTGACAGGCTAATGGCTGACACACGGGGTAGTTGGTTTAGTGAAAGGGCATGAGATTACATCAGAACTCAAATACCACAATCCGTCGTATTCACAGAACAAACAAGAGTAGTAGTATTTCTCAAAGAGCAAAAGAATAGATACTTGAAGAAATTAGAAAAAAATCACACAGAAGGTGCCTTCATATTCTGAGTGGCAACCATGACGCAACAGGCGCATTATGAGATATATTATATAATTCTTGGCATAATAGACTAGATTCGTTTGATGTTTTTATATTTGAGCACAGTATAATAATAGATGCTCGTATACACGCCCACACACTTATTTTATTGGACTTCCTCGTATGTTGGATGAAGATTTGACCATGCGCGTGACCCAGCCGATCAGTACGCGCTAATTAGCCTGAACCACGCGCGTCCGTGTTCCTTCATAAATATAGATGATAACATCATATTTATCTAGACAAAATATATAATATAATTAGTAATTTATGATGAAAAAGAGACATATAATAACATAGCTAGTTACTCATTTTATAAAGTAACATCACACATACCAAAACAATACTCACTCCATCCGGTGAAAAATGTATATATAGAAATTTTAGTACAAGCCGTGTGCTCCCGCGCGGGCGGCCCGGGAGAAACCCTAGCCGATGTCGACTCCTCCACCACTCATCCCCATTCTCCTTCAGCCGCCACCTGAGGGCATCCCCGAGCAAAGCCCGTGCGGTGGCGGCAGGGACGGTGTTTCCCTTCCTCTTGTCCGGGCGTGGCGGCGCAGGGCGTGATCTGGCGGCAGGGATTCGCGCGCGACCTGCGGTGGCACAGTGCGGCGGCGCGGGCGGAGGAGACTCGCGTGCGTCCAGCGGTGGCACAGTGCAGCGGCGCGGACGATGCAGAGACACGGGGGGCTGGTCGCCCGGGGAACCTGCCGCTGCTGTCCATGGGAGCTTCGGCGCCAGATCTGGCTCCTTGGGGGCGGCGGGTACCCCATCCGACTGTCCCATGGCTACGACGGGGCACGACGGAGCGATGTAGAGGTGCTGGACAGCGTACCGCTCTGGTGGCATGGTGGCCTGGGTGTGCTGTCTTGCTTGATCTAGGCAAATCCTCTGCTTCAGATCTGGCTTCTTGGGCAGCGGCTCGCACGGCCGTAGGTCATCGGGGCTGCGGCTGGGGGGTCGGCGGGGTCTGTTGTGGTGGCGGTCGAGTGTAGTGGTTGGCGGAGAGGGATTGTGTGCAGGCGGCGGCAAGGTCCTTCCTGACTCCGGTATGTGTAGGTGCTCGAGGTAAGCGATTGTGGCTTCGGACGCCTTCTTCTGGACGTAACGGGGACGCTCACTGTGGTCCGGAAGCTAGGTAAGGAGGCCTGCGTTGCCAGACTCGGCGGCTGGCCACGCGGAGAAGAGGAGGATGGGATGCTCCAGGCGGAAGCCTGTTGTCAACCTTGTCGGCCACAATGACGATGACGCCTTAGGTGCGCGCTGGGAGTTATGCGCCATTTGCAAAACTACCTATATGTGGCGTCTGAAGCGCCGAGTAGGAATTGCGTGACATTTGTGCCGAACTGCACGTTTCTAGAAAAGTTGTAATCTCTAGAACATTTTCTTGAGAATTTTTTTCTAAAACATTTAACCAGCCATGAAACAGCTGCACGTTTATGAATCTTTTCTAGTATTCATGAATTTTTTTCTACGCGTTTGAGAAGTTCATGAATTTTAAAAAGTTTACGAATTAAAAAAATAGTGAACTGAGAAAAGTTAACGGATTTAGAAAATGCCGGCGAAGTACAAAAAGTTCATGAAATACTAATAAGGGCACGGATTTTTAAAAAATCGCGAATAAGAAAGTGTTCACTGAATTGAAAAATGATCATGCATTTGAATGAAAAGTTCACGAATATAAACGAGTTCATGAATTTTAAAGAATAAGTTCACAAACTTGAAAAAGATCACGAGTTTGCAAAAAAAGTTCATGAATTTGCACAAATTCGCTATTTAAAAAATCATGAAATTGAAAAAAAGTTGACGAATTTGAAACAAGTTCATGAATACAAAAAAAGGTCACAAATTTGAAAGAAAAAATTGTGAATAAAAAAATGTTTAGTAATTTAAAAGAAAAGGTTCACAATTTTGAAAACAGTTCATGAGTTTGAAAAGTGGTTCATGAACTTGAAATATGTTTGGGATTTTTTACAAACTGAAAAAAAGTTCACGAAAATGGGAAAATGAGAGAATGGAAAACGAAACATAAAAAGGAAAAAAAAACTAAGAAAACTCGGTCAAAAGCTTTTAGAAGTTTCACAAAACCGGCAGGAAACTTCTAGAATCCTCATAAAGCCTGATGGTGTACATGGGCATGGGTCGGCCTATTTTCTATGCAGGTGCGCGCTGGGAGTTGTGCGCCATTTGCAAAACAAACTATATGCGGCGCCTGAAGCACCGAATAGGAATTGCGTAGCATTTGTGCCGAACCACATGTGTCTAAAAAGGTTGTAATCTGTAGAACATTTTATTGAGAAATTTTTTCTAGAACATTTAATCAGCCACGAAACTGCTGCACAGGAACAGCAATCGGCGCAACGCTGAAATTGGGCCACTAAACAGAGGCTGGCGGCACACTGCGAGAATGGACGAGACGCAGCAAGTAAAAAACGCTCATTGTCTTCGGCTGTCCACAGCGAGCCGCGCTGGGCACGGCATGGCACACTGGTGCCGCGGCCGACGGCGACGCGCCTCCCCCTTCACACGGCGCGATGAGGCGGGTGGTGCGGTACACCGGCCCGTCCGGCACGGCTACGTATACGTACGACAATCCGCGGCAAGCTGGCCAAGAACCGGGCCCCGGATGACAGACAGCGCGTTGGAGTTTTGTACTAGCTCATCCATTGGTGGAAGTCGCCGTCTCGCCAGGCTCCGCACTCCACTCCACGAGGTCGGTCCTCGAGGCCTCCGTGCGGTGCGAGTCGCCGTCGTCGCGCCCTCCCCACTCCGCGCTAGGTCCTCGGGGCGCATTAACAATTCCAACACGCCCAAGTCAACACACCGGATCGTTCAGCTCAGCCAATCGGTTCAGGTAGATCGGTCAGATGGCTTAACCCGGCCTACTCCCATCGAATCGACCGACCCACTCGCCACGCCGGACCCCCCACCTACGCGAACCAAACTCGCACTAGTAGGAAGCATATCCTCAAATGCAAATACGGATTAATTGCGTTTATTCTATTGCCTATCTATCTATCCATTAATTGGAAAAAGGAGGCGAGTTATAATACTACCAAAATCTGCTATGAAGCGGTGACTCATCAATCAAAGCAAAGATAAGCATCGCATTTATCCTACGTTTCCATATACTAGCAACCTGCCTCAAAAAAAAAAAAAAAAGGTAACCTGCCTGATCTCCCGAGGCGACGACACGAAACGGTTGCAGCTGCACCAAACCCAGCCCGACCCGTCCGGGCCTTTACTCCACCACCACAGTATCAGTACCGCACCCATCCATCCTCCTCTCCTGCAAAACCAAAGGCCAGACCCAGACCCAGACCGCTCACGCCGCACCGCACGCGCTGCACGGGCACCCAACACAAGCCCTTCTCCGATCGTGCTCTCTCGCCGCCGGTAGCAGTCTAGCAGAGCAGCGGGGAGGAGCTCCGAGATGAGGGCGCCGCGGAGGCCGATGGCGGTCGTGCTCAGCTGGGTGCGGAGGCAGCCGCCCAAGGTCAAGGCCTTCCTCGCCGTCGTCGCGGGCATGACCGCGCTCGTCTTCATCCGCTTCATCGTCCACGACCACGACAACCTCTTCGTCGCCGCCGAGGCCGCGCACGCGCTCGGCATCGCCGTGCTCATCTACAAGCTCACCAAGGAGAAGACCTGCGCTGGTTCGCTCTCTTCTCTTCTGTTGCCCCCTCTTTCCCCAAAGCTATCCTCTCGATCCGTCCAGCTAGCTTCACTTCACCGCGGTCTGATCTGATTTTTCCAAAGTTCCTTCCTTTCTGGGTCACCTTTGTGCTGAAAACATATGGATTTTTTTCTTTCCTTTTGGAATCATGAACCTGATTTATCCTCGGACCTAGGTACTTCTGTTCTTTTGTGGGGTTGAGGCATATGAAATTATTAATCCACTGTTTTGCTATGAGGTAACTGTTACTTGGACACTGTCTGCGACTTACGCTGCGTGGTGCATTGCAAGGAAGTGGAATATTACTACTCCGTACATGCTGATTTGGGGAACGCTGAAATTCTTGTGTGGTCATTTCGCTGAATGTGTGCAAAGTGAGCAAAAAGCATGTGCCTGTTCCATCCAACTGCCCTGCCCCGTTCGCGTGTCTGTAGCTGCATCTGTGTACTTTAGAGGCCCTGCTGCGAAATGCAGGCAATTCATGCTGTATGCTCGTTCTATGAATGTGGTTCCATAAGATTCTAGCAGATTGTTCTGATCAGTATGGTGTATGTGATAGTGCATAAAGTGTTTGTTTGGACCATTTCATCTCTTGGCGCTTCAGTCCAGTCCCTACTGGAACACCTGTCTCTCTCATGGACTTGCTGTTCGTAAGAAACTTTCCTGCTTTATTTGTTGGAATGACTTTGTCCCTAGATGCTATTTTGATGAAAAAAGGGTCCGTGGATGGTACTATTTGCATGAGAAGAAGAACCAACAAACATGTTGTTCATACAACATCAGCATCATTCCATTCTTGTAATTTGTGTTTCTGATCCTTATTAGGAACATATGTGTGCCCCTTTTGTTCTTCGCCTGTTCAAGATGCATGTTTTCTTTGCGGAAAGTGAGCTCCTTTGTTCTTCGTCTGTTTAAGATGCATGTTTTCTTCGTGAAACGAAGCAGCTCAAGCAGAGCTAGAAACGGAAGCCAAAGCAGCAGCATCCTCCTTCTTCTAGACAGTGAGCTAGGAATTTTTAGTTGATCTGCTCTTATGTTTGCTGCTGGGGTTTAGGTAACTGTGGATATTAAGAAACATGAACCACTCCTCTTTTTTTTCTGCATGTCACTAAAGGATTTCGGTTTTTCTTAGTGTGTCTGCTGCTCATGTTGCTGCCTGTCTTAGCTGTTTGAATGTTATGATTAGGTTTCTGTTTCATCACCTGATACAAGATACAAGGAAATTTCTATGCTCAAGCTCTGAAAATTTTGTATACAGCTATGCACATGGATAATTTGTATGGTCACAGAATCTGCCTTCTCACATATCTCTGGTACTTTACATTGTATAGAGGTTGCGTCATTTAATTCGGATCGGAGGGAGTAATAAAGTTTCTTACATAATGGAATCTATGTACCATGTTTTCATTAACAAGAAACTGGGTCTCTACTGATAGTGAAGTGCATACAGATGACTGATCTGCTGTAATAAAACACACTAACTGCCATATCAGTGTGATAAACTTGCTTATTTTTTCTTTGGTGTAGTTTGATCGTGACAATTGCTTTGTAATCTATATACATGCTCTAACTTCCCCTCTTTCTTAAATTCTCGCAGGACTTTCACTCAAGTCTCAGGATTTGACAGCACTGTTCCTGGCCGTTAGGTTGTACTGCAGCTTTGTTATGGAGTATGACATCCATACAATACTGGATTCAGCTACACTAGTAGCTACTCTTTTTGTCATTTACATGATTCGGTTCAGACTGAGGTCAACTTATATGCTGGACAAGGACAATTTTGCATTGTACTACGTGGTAAGAATTCAACATCTATAAACTATAAAACTGTGAGGATTTAGGCCATTAGACATTAGTTGATTAGGGAGTCTTATTTCCTGGTTGTATGTTGTAGGTCCACAAGATGTCAGTATCACTTTTAGAAAGAGTTGTATCTTTGCCCCTTGTGGTAGCTAGTTTTGCATGTTAATCTGTTTATCTTGTGAACTTCCTCTTATTGCCGCCAATACCAACTCACTAGACTTACTGTCCAGGTTGTACCATGTTGTGTGCTGGCATTTATTGCTCATCCTTCGACATCACATATCATGATCAATAGGATCTGCTGGGCCTTCTGTGTTTACTTGGAAGCTGTTTCAGTGCTGCCCCAGTTGCGCTTGATGCAGAATACAAAGGTAACTGTTAAAACATACATAGGCCCTTGGATGCAGAATTGAACGGTCAAATTTATCTAACTTTAAGATATGTTTTTGAGCAGATTGTTGAACCATTCACAGCTCATTATGTGTTTGCATTGGGAGTGGCAAGGTTCCTTAGCTGTGCACACTGGGTCCTTCAGGTTCTTTACTCTATCTTTTTCTTATTTAAAATGTACAATTTTAGTCTCTGTTACGCCAAAGCGCCAATACAAACTGCCTTCTGACGACACATAATGAAATATTCCAAAAGAGTGGTAGAAAGTCCAGATACTTTGGTGAACAAAGCAGAACAGTGAAAACATAGTTTTACTACACACATAAAATAAAATGGTATCTCTCACTGATGTTTACTGTTTACACCATTAAGTAGAAGTTCACATAATCAAATGTTTTTTATTGAGGTAAATTTTCCATTTGTTGCCATCATGACCACCCATGTTCATGCCTGATTTAACATATCCTAGGAAATCATAATTTTACCTAGTTGCATGTTGGATGGTATCGGTATCTTCTCAGTGTCTGCACACTTGGCTGCATCATTGTTTAAGAAATATGTTACTTTTAATGCATGGAATAATAGCATGCTTATCCATGGGGTTTGAAAATATAGTAGACTATATCCATGTTGCAGAATTCATTCATGACTGTGTGGGTCCATCTAAACCAAGTAATGGTACTCGCCTTTTTAGGTCTTGGATACTCGTGGCAGATTATTGACTGCTCTGGGCTATGGCTTTTGGCCATCGATGGTTCTCCTCTCTGAAATCGTCCAGACGTTCATCCTTGCAGATTTCTGCTACTACTATGTGAAGAGGTACATAATCTTAGCATCTGCTATCACTTTGGCAAACCGTTTAACATGTGTTAACCAGTGAATTGTTGTTGTGCAGTCTTGCTGGTGGACAACTAGTGCTGCGACTTCCTTCTGGGGTGGTGTAAAATCTGCATCATGATGGACAACTCATTTGTTTGGTGCTGTGTCTTACTGTTGAACAGTGGTTCTGCTTCTGGCGCCCAACCTTCGCTCTTCCCATGTGGGATGGATTCAAGAGTCTTGTTTGCCTTTTCTTTTTCAGTTATAAACTGTTTGGTGAAAATTGTACCAGAGACTCTTGGTCGTGAAATGTAGGCTGTTGAGAATACTATCTATAGCTGACTATTTATCCAGACTAGTTTTCAAGTACTTGCCTCCTTACATGCTCAGTCATCCCAGTTTCGGATTGCGGAGGCCATGAGATACTCGCTTTTTGATGGTCATGTTCTCTTTCATTTGTGTTGATCTTGGTGTTGCAGCTCTGAGCATTGGTTCCAGCTGAGCCAACATCTCCAGTTTTTGTATGGGCTGGCGTGGATTCTGCTGAATTCGCAGTGCCGTCAATGAAACTGAAGAGTTGTTGTTCAGGCTATAGGTTGGTCATCGGCGGGACTCGTCTTGTTTTTTTAGAGAAAAGGCTAAGGCCTGACTTTATAGATAAACCCACCAGGCAGCGTCACGGATACCACAGGTTCACAGGAAATCATAACCACACAGAGGAGTTTAAGAGAAACCTAAGCAAGCATGATACAGGCAACTGCCATACACAGCGCGCAGGCCGGGAAGGAGAAAGACCAAATGTCCGCAAACGACAGCATCAAATTATACGGCAGGGTTCGTCCCGGATATCTGAGAAGCCGAAGCCCGAATTTTGTTGATGAGCAGGTCCAGGGCGTCCCGATCAGGCTCCTTAGTCAATGATCTCCACTGCTGCAAGAATATACATGATTTGAATAGAACATCAGCAGGTTTAGATGGGAAGGTAAGCTCAATAGTAAATTTGTTTCTAATATTCCATAAGGCCCAGCATAAGGCTCCCAAGCCAACCCAAAATACCCTCTTGGTGACCCCGACCAAAGTTTTAGCTAGAGTTCTAATATCAGAAAAAGAGGAGGGATTCCAAGAAACCCGAAGCCAAGATCTGACGCAAGACCAAACTAATTTGGCAAGTACACAGTTGAAAAAGATGTGATCGGAATTTTCCAAGGCCCCACACAGGTTACAGAATTCAGAGCCCGGCCCATTGCGTTTTTTGATCTGATCAGCAGTAGGGAGGCGACCACGAAAGGCCTGCCAGAGAAAAATCTTAATTTTCGGAGGAACACTTGATTTCCAGACACAAGAGAATCTAGCCGAGGGGGTACCACCAATGAGTCTAGAATACAACGACTTAACAGAAAATTTACCAGAGGCCGAAAGTGGCCAAAACACCGAGCCAGCTGACTCCGAGAGCACGGGGAAGAGGGCAGAGAGGCTTTGCCAATCTTCCAACTCTTCAGGAGACAGAGCCCGACGGAAAGCCAAATCCCAATTATTAGCAGCCAGCTCCGCGATGGAGATCTGCGGATTGGGACAATAAGAAAACAGAATCGGAAAGCTCACGGCAAGTGGGGCATCCCCAGACCACCAATCCAACCAAAAACGAACAACAGACCCATTTCCCACAGAAAACTTGACATGCTCCAAAAAATCGGCCTAACTTTAACAAGAGCTTTCCAGAACTGAGAACCACGCCGCGCGGGAGCAAACATAGGATCGGAGTGGGGGAAATATTTGGCCTTAAGAATCGAAAACCACAGCGACCCGGCCCCCACAGTCATAATTTTCCACCACCACTTGATGAGCAAACACATGTTCATCACCCGAGTGTTAATAATGCCTAACCCCCCAAGGTTTTTAGCCCTACACATCAGTTGCCACTTAACCAGCCTATATTTTCTTTTGTTATCAGCTGAATTCCAGTAGAAGCCACCCCTATGTTTGTCGAAGCCAGAATGCACGCCATTCGTGAGAAGATAGAAGCCCATAAGAAACATAGGGAGAGAAGACAGGCAAGAATTGATTAAAGCCACTTTGCCTGCATTGGTATTATATCTACCCCTCCACGGGAGCACCCTGTTTCCTACTTTAGCAACCACCGGAGCGAAGTCCTTCGCATGAAGAATACCAGGAGAGATAGGAAGTCCTAAATACTTGAAAGGGAAAGAACCTAAAGCGCAATTAAGGAGCCTGGCAACCCGCAAGGCTTCCGCCCCGTCCACACCCGTCACCAGAACCTCACTCTTGGCGAAATTGATCTTCAGACCCGAAACAGCTTCGAAACACAGCAAGATGAATTTAAGATTGGCAATACAGGCATTATCCAACTCCACCAATATGATTGTATCATCAGCGTATTGCAGATGGGAGACACCTTCCGGCAGAAGATGGGAGATCACGGGGGTAATGTGCCCACAACGGGCCGCCTTGGAGAGCATGCAAGAGAAGGCGTCGGCCACAAAGTTAAAGAGAGCCGGGGAGGCTGGATCCCCTTGGCGAAGGCCCCTGCCATTCGCAAAGAAGTTACTAATAACGCCATTCACTGCAACAGCAGTATGGCCACCCGAGACCAACTGCATGATACGATGGACATAAGCATCGTCGAACCCTTTGGCAAGAAGGACCTGCTTGAGGAAAGGCCAACTGACCGAGTCATACGCTTTTTCAAAGTCTAACTTAAGAATAACTGCTTTAGCTTTCCGCGCGTGAAGGTCGTGAACAATCTCATGAAGGGAAAGAATGCCATCTAGAATGAATCGCCCTTTGATAAAAGCAGATTGAAAGGGGCTAATAACTCTATGCGCAACCGGGGACAGCCGATTCGCAAAGCCTTTGGAAGGGAATTTGGCAAAGTTGTTAATCAACGCTATAGGCCGAAATTGGGAAATAACATCAGCACCCTTGACCTTCGGAATCAGGGATATTACAACGTAATTCATACGAGAGATATCGACAGTCCCAAGACAGAAACCCTGAATAACGCTACACACCAACTGTTTCAACTGGGGCCAAAATCTCCGAAAGAAAGGAATGGAAAAGCCATCTGGCCCAGATGCTGCATTGGGGTTAGCAGAATTAACCACGTCCCAGATTTCCTGATCAGAGAGCGGGATCATCAAGGAGGCATTCTCCTCGGGGGAAATTTTAAGACCAGAACTCCAAAGGTGGGGGGAAATGGACAAGCCCGATTGAGGTTTAGCCCCTAACAAAGACGAGAAGAAATCCACTACATGAGCTAGAATCACCGACTGATCAGAGGAGCGCAGACCATTAATCATCAGACTGTTAATGTCACAGCGCCTACGCCTACCGTTCGCAATCGCAAAAAAAATATGCAGTAGGAGCGTCCCCTTTGAGTGTCCAATTAAGAGTGCCCCTCTGGCGCCAGTAAATCTCAGCCTGATGGTGCAGCTGCAAAAGTGCAGCCTCCAGATTATAACGAACGGCCCATCCATCGTCAGAGAGCCCAATAGAGTCAGCAGTACGATCCAGCTCCAGGATCTGATTTTCAAGAAAGGCTTTGGGGCGTCGATCCTCCGCCGCACGGTTACGCGACCACCCTCTAAGAAATTTGCGAAGGGAATAGGAGCAAGAATGCCAGTCATCCAGAGGGCCAAAGGAGCGGAGGTTGGAGGAAAGGGAGTGGGAAATTTTCGCAGCGACCATATCGACAAAGCCGTCAACCGACAGCCAAGAAGCATCAAACTGAAATCTAGCCGGAGGTCTATTGCAGATGGAACCATCATCAAGAATCAAGGGGGTATGATCAGACCCGACAATGCATTTAGCGAGAAGATAAGACCTAGGGAACAGGGCATCCCACCTGGGACCAAGGAAAACACGATCCAGCACGGATCTAATAGGGTTAGCCTGATGATTAGACCAAGTAAAGCGAGCTCCCCCCGAGGAAGCTCACGAATGGC
This sequence comes from Triticum dicoccoides, assembly GCF_002162155.2. Lineage (NCBI taxonomy): Eukaryota > Viridiplantae > Streptophyta > Magnoliopsida > Poales > Poaceae > Triticum > Triticum dicoccoides. The sequence goes on from NC_041392.1 coordinate 294,015,804, forward strand.
GTTAGCACTAATGAAGTCATTAAAAGCATTGGCTAAAGACCAAGAGAAATTATTATTATTCTTGTCAAGAGGGCAACGCAGCAAGTTAAAGTCTCCCCCAATAACCATCGGTAAAGTACAAGACTCAATCTTGGTCGAGAGTTCATTAAGGAAAAGGTTCGACAGAGAGTGGTCCGCAGGCCCATAAACAACGATGTACTCACAGAGGGTATTCATAGATTTGTGAGACAGAACAACACTAGCCCAAAAAAACCCATGATCAAAAGCAACGAAATCAAAAATATCCTTATTAGAGCCAATCAAAATCCTGCCAGAGTGTCCTGAAGCAGGTAAGAATTGCCAATGAAATCTATCCATACCCACGATAGCAGAGAGCTCACTAGGGGAGAAGGAATCCTTAAAAGTTTCAACCAGCCCCACAAAATCAATAGAGTTAGAACGAACCAAATCTTTAAGTTGGTCACGGCGCCCCCTAGCACCGAACCCCCTTATATTCCAGAATAAAGCCCTCATTTATACGACAGGTTCTTGATACGGAGAGTCGACCTGCAGGGGGCCATGCAGGATTTAGAACGTTTATTAGCGCCCCTCTTGGCAGGGCAGGAAGGGGGCTGGCCACTACCAGCACCCGAAGCCTCCCCCGCAGCACAGCCAGCATCTGCGACCCGCGAGGCAACAGCCTCTTTGGCTTTCGCAATGGCTGCCTGAGCCAATTCATTAGCCCGAATAATGGCAAAAAGTGAACTAGGAGAACCAACAGAAGAATCGACCACCACACCCACATCCGACATAATGTTTAAAAGATGATCATCAGACATCGAAGATAAAACCACCCGAACCGGAGAAACAGCGGCAAATGAGGATGGGGAGGTACCTGGGGGAGGGAGGTCCTTCGCCGCAACCCGCTTCTCCGCCCGTTCCAGGATAGAACCACCAGAGTGCGCCACCCGTCTACCTTTACGGGTTGTGGACACCGGGGAACGGATGGCAGGCGACCGCACAGCAGGAGAGCCAACATGGGGGTCCGAGCGGGACATGGAGCCCAGATCTTGATTAAGACGCCGACAAATCCCCATCATTGATTGCTTCGAGCCCGACGAGTTCCGGCTCTTAGCCGAGTACTTGCGCACTGAGGATTTCTTCTTCGAGGGGGGCTGGGATTCCATCATATCACGAGCAGGAGAGACAGGAAGATCTTTAATTCCCGAGCGGGTGGGGGAGAGAGGGCGAGCAGGAAGATTGGAGCAAGCACCAGACATAGGAGTGGCCGAGCAAGGCGGAGCCTTTGGCAGATCAGCGGCAGTAGTAGGAGCATTCTGAGCAGCAGGGGGGGATCATCGAGTCATCACGAGGGGCATCACCACCAGGCGCTTGAGATTGAAACAACTCCCGTTCTGAGTCTGCCAGTCCATCCCATTCGGATTGAGTGAAGCGGAGATTAGACCCAAAGCTCTGATTAGGGCCACCAAAGGAACCATCCCCTTCCTTGTCATGCTTATCATGCTTATCCGAAGGATTAACAGACGGAGGGGGGGAGGTGGAGCTTGGAAAGCCGTCGCCGCCCCCTCCACCCGCACCCGCAGTCTGATGCCATTGGGAGATGGGTAAACATCAATGAAACCATGCACCCGTTCAGGGTCAACGCACCAAACCTTCATCCTAGCAGGACCAACCTTGTTCAGAGACTCCTCATCCACCTCAATGGGTTTCCCAATCAGAACCCCAAAGGACATGAGAAAAGCAGACGAGCGCAGGCCAGCCGGCAGATCATCGATCAACACCCACACTTGAGAGAGAGGGCCAACTGCAGTACCATTGTATGAAGCCGCTTTAACAGAAACCACCAGTTGGTTAAGGGGCAAGGTGAAACTGGTGCAGGAAGCGATCATACGCAGGCATTCTTTGGAGGGGAACACCACAGAGAAGTCAAAGTCTGATAGCTGCACAACTTGCCAGTCCCAACCAGCCACATCCCAAATGCGGAGCCCTTCCAGAAGAGTTTGGGTGAGATCTTTTGGTCCTTGACAGAGACAATCGCCGCATTGGACAGCGCAGGTGCCACCTCCCGAACAGGCAGGTCACCATCAAAGGCGAAGAAAGAGCAACCAGGGAGGCCCATACCAAACTGGAAGACCGCGGGAGGCTTCTGCCTATCCATGCAGTTGACCGTGAGGTGACCATCAGAATGGCAAATCAAGCAGAATGGGGGGTTGGTGCAGCGAGACTGGAAGTGCCCCGGTCTGTGGCAAGCAAAACAGGTGAGCGCCGAAGGGTTGCTGTGGGAGGAAGGGGAGGGGCGGGGTTGCTGATGCGCCGGAGGAGGAGGAAGGATCCCATCCCCCATGCCCGGAGGGAGGGGCGCCCCCGAGGCCGGACCAGGTGGCCGACGCGCCGGCCCCGCGAAGGAGCGAGGCGGCGGACGAAAACCATATCCAGCCCCAAACACGCGAGGAGGCGGGGGAGGCAGGGGCCGAGACGGGGCAGACGAGCCCCGCCCCGCACCCTGAGCAGGAAGGGAAGCCGAGGACGAAGATACCCCACCGCCGGAGGCCACCGCCGCCTCCCACGGATCCAGCACCGGAGAGGGAGAAGGACCAGATCCAGAGCCCTGCGGACCAGATCCAGTCACCCCATCCCTCTCCGAGCGCTGCACCCGCTCTGGACCCGAAGCCCAGGCGTCGCGGCCACAAGCCGCCTGCTCGCGCGCCGCCTGCTCCGACTCCAGCTTGGAGCGGAGCGAGGCCTCTAGCTCCAGATCCACCGCGGAGGCGGGGGAGTCCTCGCGGCACCGCTTGCTACCAGAAAGCGCCTCGCAGGAAGAGCCCCTAGATTTGTCCATGGAGATCACCGCAGCAAAAGTAAGAAGGAGGGGTGGAGGTGGAGGGGACCTAAAGACGCGACAGATGGGAAGGCGATAGCGGCGCAAATCAGAGGCGGAAGCAGGAAACCCTAGTAGGGGGGACGCCGAACCGCGTGGGATCCATATATAGCCCGAGCGAGCCGTGCCCCCCTGGGCCCGACTCGCCAAATGGGACGAAGGAGGATGGGGAGCCAGTATCCGGGTGTTGGGCCCAACTGGGCCAAAAGAAACGAGCGGGGGAAAATCGACCACCGAAGAAAGGAGGGGGGAGGCCCACTAGCCAACACCGCCCCGATAGGCCCATCAGGCCCACACGGAGGGCAGGCCTGCAGGCCGGAAGCCACCGCACTGAGATCTGGATCTAGGGTACACGGGGCAACCGCCGGCCCCGCCGACGCCGCCACCAGCGACGAAGCCACAACAGCCAAAGACGGAGAAGGAGAGGGAGAGGGAGATGGAGATGGGGAGCCTCCAAGCTCCCCATCAGGAGCACAACCCAAGATACCAGGAGCAGGAGATACGACCGCAAACTTACCAGATTTACGCCGACGCCGC
>NC_041392.1:294019655-294062330 GCF_002162155.2 Triticum dicoccoides
AGACTGCGAATCCTCCACTTCCGACCCCAGGGCCCAAAAACGAGAACCAATCACCGGCAGCGGAGAGGAGGGAGGGGAGAAACCCACTTGCGGAGAGCCAGGGGGGGAGAGGGGGAGAGCAGCTGCACACGGAGAGGATGGCGACCGAACACCGGCCACCGGGGAAGGGCGGGGGGCAGACCTACCGAGGCAAGGAAGAGGAAAGGAAGGGAGGGGAGAGAGGGAGGAAAGAGGAGCCATCGCCAAATATGTGAAACTTTTTGAAACAGGCTATGTTTAGCGGACCTTCGATTCGTCTTGTTTCACTGAGAAAAGGTGTGATTTTGCTTAGTTTTATCCGTCAGTGCAATTTTTCCTAGTTCAATCTTTTGTCAATACTCCGCAGTTTCATCACTAGGAGCAACTCCAAAGGGCCGACCCATTTCGTCCGTCTGTGTCCGTTTGGGTCGGCGCAGACAAAAGTGGCGACCCAACGCGCCAACCCAAACCCAAATCACGTCCGCGTCGCGTCCGCGCCGATGCATTTGCGGCCCAAATTTGCGTCTCAAATGCGTCGGCGCGTACGTTGAACGGACGCTTCGCGCGCCTTCTCGCTGTCCGCCGCGTCCCCACATGGTGGCCGTCCAACTACCCGCTGCCCACGCGGTCAGCTTAATTTATGACGACGGGCCCACGCATCAGCGATGGCGCTCGTCCTTTTTTAAGCCGACCGTGCGGCGGGGTCGTCCTCATCCAAACTAGCCGTCCCCATCTGCCCACCCTTGCTCCCTCGTCGCCGGCAAACCCTAGACACCGCAACCACATCGACGATGGGCCTCTTCTCCGGCGCCAGTGGCAGCAAGGCCAAGGGCAAGTCCCCCGCCACCCCTTTCCCCTTCGAGTTTCTCCCACCCCCGCCGGCGCCTCGCCGGCAGAGGCAGCGCGTCAACGTGCTAGTGCACCAGGCGGAGTGGCACTGGCAGAACCGCCAGCCGCTGCCGTATCCTGACGTGACGCTGCCGCACGACTGGCATCTGGATCCAGATAGGATCCCAGTGCCGGCGGCGCCGCGGTCGGCTCGTGCTCACGCGGAGGAGGTGCGGCACCGGCGGGCGCTGCTGACGGCGGAGCAGCGCCGCGACTCCGCCTACGCAACCGACTCGCCCAACTGGGCGAGGTGGTTCGCCTTCGAGCACGAGGAGGCGAGGCGCCGGGGCGTGCGCGAGGTTGACCGGAGGCCAACGCCGTTGGTCGTCCGCGAGGAGGACCAGGCGGCGGAGGACGCCTATCAGGCGGCCCTTGCGGTCGTCTACCATGAGAGCGAAGAGGACGAACGGCGCAGAGCGGAGGCGGCGGAGGCGAAAGAGGAGGCCCGCTACGAGGCGGCAATGGCGCAGGCCCTTGCCCTCTCCGCGGCGGGCGACAGCATGGTGCCGCCGGTGGCCCCGCCGTTCCCCATCAAGCCGGAGCCGCAGCCCGAGCCCGAGCCCATCGCGCGCTTCTCCTGGAATGGAGTGGTGCGCGAGTGGGTGTCCACGCCACCGGTCTGGCTGGGGGCGACGCCGACGCAGGAGCAGACCTATCTCGAGATGTGGCGCCAGCGCCGGCTGGCAGAGGAGCGCCGGCAAGGCGAGTACGAGGAGATGCTCGAGCGCGACCTCGAGGAGGAGGCGCGCGAGGCCGAGGAGGAGGAGCGCCAGGCCGCGGCTGCACAGGCGGCTGCACAGCCCCCCGCTCCGGCACTGCCTGCGCCGGCACAGCCCGACATGGCAGCGCTCTGGAACACGACGTTCGCCTGGGCCGGGCCGGCGCCGACGCTCATCGACCTCACGGACCCCGAGAACGACGACGCCGCCGCCTAGGGCAGCGCGCCGCCTCGTAGTTTAGGCTGTTTTTATTTTTTTAAATGCAAATGTGGACGCGTGGACTCTCGCCGGCCTTCGTGGCCGGCTTTAATGTTTAATTAATGTAGTTTCTCTTTTTTTAAATATGCATGCGTTCATTTTTTTGGCGCCGTCTAAATGGGTCGCAGGCCAGCGTTGGGCGCAAATGCCGACCCAAATGCGGAAGCGGGCATCCGTGTCCGTCTGGCTGATCCAAACGGACAAAAAGCAAACAAAATCGACGTCCGTTTGGGTTGGCCCGTTGGAGTTGCTCTAACTGCTTCAATGATTTCAACATTTTTGGCAAGGTTTGGTGGTGGTAATCTTTTAAGGCATCTTTTATTACCCGCCATACATTATAAATCCCGTGGTGTTAAAGAGTATGGGCACGATATGCTCTTCCATTTTATTTATGAGATCAGAACGCCCAGCTGACCCTGATGAAGAGGCAAACTTAACCTGCCGTGCACATCAGATGATGCAGTAGGATTCCTCTCCCTGCTTGCAGTTGAGGTGGCGGAAAACCAGTCCATGCCAACACCTCGTCGAGAATATTTAAATCCATGGCGCAGCTGTGCAAGAAACCGACGAGATGGCGCCGATATGAACTTGCAATGCAATCCAATGCTTTACTTGCCGTGAGCAGGACGGCTGCTTCTACCTTGCCGGCCGGCAAGTTTGAAGTCCGCGTCTCCGCGAGACGGCAACGCTCGTCTTGCGTTCCGTTTCAAACATCTCGCCACGATATGCATAGTCACGGACGGCGAGGATCTTAAGTTGTCATAGTCAATGATGATGATGGTTGAAACTTTCAAGGAAAAAACTTCAAATTGGGACGGCAATCCTCCCGATACATAGGGCCAGTTTTTTTCGGCGATTCTTTCAGAATCACCCCCTCACTAGCTTCTCACAGAATCGCCACTTCATTTTTTTTACAATCCTATTTAATTAAGATCTAATAGCTAGGATTGTAAAAAACACATGGAGTGGTGATTCTAGAAGAAGCCGGGGAGAGGGGTGATTCTGGTAGAATCGCTGAAAAGAACTGGCCCATAGTCACGGACGGCTGCTCGTGAATCTATACGAAGTACTCCCTCCAATTCTTTTTAGTCTTAATATAAGTTTTGTCTAAAGTCAAAGTATCTCTAATTTAACCAAACTTATAGAAAAAAATATCAACATTCATAGTACTAAATCAACATTCGTAAACAAGGGAGGGAGTACATACAGTCTAAATCAAACATGTCTATATGCATTTGATTTACAAAAGAGTTAGAGCATTTTATATTTATGAACGAAAGGAGTACATATACCAGTAAAAACTACTAAAAAACTAATCACTGGCAGGAGGATGGGGCTCTCACAACTTGCTTGACATCAGGCGCGCTGCCACCTAGATCTTCTCTGTCTGACCTCCGGTCCTGTAGCTGCGACCGGATCCGGAACCCCGTAGCGGCCTCTATCCACCCCACATGTTGCCCAAGCTTCACCTTCGACTTCGGCGTCACCCCGTCTCCTGGCAACTCCAGGCGTTTACTACATTAACGCTCCGACGCTCCGGGACGAAGCTGAGGTTTTGTCATGGATGCGCCTTCACGCCTGCTGCCAGCCGCGTCAGTTATTCTATGCCCCCGCCAACGTCTCCGCCTCCACGCTCGTCGTGGCTGTCCTACTCACTCATGGAGGTCCTACCCCGCCACTGGAGGATGACGGGTGATGCACTCGCACAACTTTGCCTACGCCGCCTTTCCACCTCTGATCCGGCCACCGCCTAGGTACCCTCCTCCCTTGCCGACGTCGTCCGTGATGGACACCATGCATGGCAAGTGTTCGGCGAGATGCCATAGCCATTTTTTTACGGTCTCAGTGTTTACTTTGAAGCTAACACAGTGGATTCAGATGAGGAGTACTTCTACGCCGAGTTCATGGATTCATCCTTGTCAGACGATGAAATGACGATGATGAGCGCGATTCTTGAAGACATGGAGCATGTTCTAAACTTCAAGGCTTAATCGAAGAGACATCGGGTGTTGAACTAACAGAGGCAAGGGACATATGATGTTGTATGTTCTACTGTGCATGTCAGTCGGTGGAACCGGTCTCACGTAAGCGTATGTGTAAGGTTGGTCCGGGCCGCTTCATCCCACAATACTGCTGAAGCAAAATAAGACTAGTAGCGGCAAGAAAGTTGACAACATCTACGCCCACAACAAATTGTGTTCTACTCGTGCAAAAAGAACTACGCATAGACCTGGCTCATGATGCCACTGTTGGAGAACGTTGCAGAAAACAAAAAATTTCCTACGGTTTCACCAAGATCCATCTATGAGTTCATCTAGCAACGAGTGATCGGATTGCATCTACATACCTTTGTAGATCACGCGTGGAAGCGTTCAAAGAACGGGGATGAGGAAGTCGTACTCGACGTGATCCAAATAACCGGAGATCCTAGCGCCGAACGGACGACACCTCCGTGTTCAACACACGTACGGTCAGCGTGACGTCTCCTCCTTCTTGATCCAGCAAGGGGGAAGGAGAGGTTGATGAAGATCCAGCAGCACGACGGCGTGGTGGTGGATGCAACAGTCACCGCAGCAGGGCTTCACCGTTCTTCTGCGAGAGGGAGAGGTGTAGCAGGGGAGAGGGAGGCGCCAAGACTCAAAGGTGCGGCTGCCCCTCCCTCCCCCCTTTATATAGGCTCCCCAAGGGGGGGCGCCGGCCCTAGGATATGGGATCTCCAAGGGGGGGCGGCGGCCAAGGGTGGAGTGGCCCCCAAGGCAAGTGGGGCGCCCCCCCCCCACCCTAGGGTTTCCAACCCTAGGCGCAGGGGGTGGGCCAAGGGGGCGCACCAGCCCACTATGGGCTGGTTTCCCTCCCCACTTCAGCCCATGGGGCCCTCCGGGATTGGTGGTCCCACCCGGTGGACCCCCGGGACCCATCCGGTGGTGCCGGTACAATACCGGTGACCCCCGAAACTCTCCCGATGGCCAAAACTGCACTTCCTATATATAATTCTTCACCTTCGGACCATTCCGGAACTCCTCGTGACGTCCGGGATCTCATCTGGGACTCCGAACAACTTTCGGGTTACTGCATATTCATATCTCTACAACCCTAGCGTCACCGAACCTTAAGTGTGTAGACCCTACGGGTTCGGGAGACATGTAGACATGACCGAGATGGCTCTCCGGTCAATAACCAACAGCGGGATCTGGATACCCATGTTGGCTCCCACATGCTCCTCGATGATCTCATCGGATGAACCACGATGTCGAGGATTCAAGCAACCCCGTATACAATTCCCTTTGTCAATCGGTACGTTACTTGCCCGAGATTCGATCGTCGGTATCCCAATACCTCGTTCAATCTCGTTACCGGCAAGTCACTTTACTCGTACCGTAATGCATGATCCCGTGACCAGACACTTGGTCACTTTGAGCTCATTATGATGATGCATTACCGAGTGGGCCCAGAGATACCTCTCCGTCATACGGAGTGACAAATCCCAGTCTTGATCCGTGTCAACCCAACAGACACTTTCGGAGATACCCGTAGTATACCTTTATAGTCACCCAGTTACATTGTGACGTTTGGTACACCCAAAGCACTCCTACGGTATCCGGGAGTTACACGATCTCATGGTCTAAGGAAAAGATACTTGACATTGGAAAAACTCTAGCAAATGAACTATACGATCTTGTGCTATGTTTAGGATTGGGTCTTGTCCATCACATCATTCTCCTAATGATGTGATCTCGTTATCAATGACATCCAATGTCCATAGTCAGGAAACCATGACTATCTGTTGATCAACGAGCTAGTCAACTAGAGGCTTACTAGGGACATGTTGGTGTCTATGTATTCACACATGTATTACGATTTCCGGATAACACAATTATAGCATGAATAAAGGCAATTATCATGAACAAGGAAATATAATAATAATCCTTTTATTATTGCCTCTAGGGCATATTTCCAACATTTGTATACGAAGGACGCTCTCGGATGATATTTCAACAAATGATCCGACGGTCCATGGTGGAGCTGATGTGAGCATCGGCACACAACCAGAGGAAGAAACAATGCGAAGGCACTGGACTATAGAAGCAATTAACTAACTCAAAGTTTAATTGCCAAGGAATTATGATTTCCAAATCAAGGGATCATAAGCAAACGCTCTGATTTAGGATGGATAAGCTAAGCTGGCTTAGGGGTACAATCGACGGGAATTTGATTGGTCGAGAACCAGCTCCAGTTAAAAATGACGGCTGAGCCGGAAGGATGAATTATAGGAACTGATTGAGGATTGCGAGCATTCACAACATATTGAATCAACGGACTCAAAATGATAATGACAAAGGATGTCAATAAGATTACTAGACTTATGGGATTAACCATAATGCAAGTAAGCAAGAATTTCAAGAGCAAAAGGCTCCAGAGGATTTTCGGAAGATCGAATGATATTTTGAAGACTTTTGTGAATTGCTTGAAATGAGCGGATACTCAACAAGTGCGAGGATTTATCCGTAAGGGTATTCATGTGACAAAGAACTGCAAGTCGGTAGGCACCAAGTATTCATCTGGAGTAAGGGGCTCTCCGGGTGGAAGTAGTTATGAGAACCTAGAGTCGGCGTTAGTAAAAATCATTTAACCCGAATAGAAAAGAGATCAGAGTCCCAGAGTATAGGTCGAGGAATAAAAGATCCTAATACCATCCAGATGGCGACGTGGGCCCGTAAGGCACACAGCCATGTTAGTAAAAGTTTTTATAATGTCTAGACTCGACTTCGGCCAAGGAGTGTGGAAGGGGGATTCCTACAGGCAGTCGGCTCTGATACCAACTTGTGACGCAACTGATTCAATCGTACACTAATCATACATGCAAACGTGTACGATCAAGATCACGGACTCACGGGAAGATATCACAACACAACTCTACAAATAAAATAAGTCATATAAGCATCATATTACAAGCCAGGGGCCTCGAGGGATCGAATACAAGAGCTCGATCATAGACGAGTCAGCGGAAGCAACAATATCTGAGTACAGACATAAGTTAGACAAGTTTGCCTTAAGAAGGCTAGCACAAACAGGGATACAGATCGAAAGAGGCGCAAGCCTCCTGCCTGGGATCCTCCTAACTACTCCTGGTCGCCGTCAGCGGGCTGCACGTAGTAGTAGGCACCTCCCAAGTAGTAGTAGTCGTCGTCGACGGTGGCGTCTGGCTCCTGGACTCCAATGTCTGGTCGCAGCAATCAGGTAGAAGGGAAAGGGGAAAAGAGGGAGAAAGCAACCGTGAGTACTCATCCAAAGTACTCGCAAGCAAGGAGCTACACTGCATATGAATGCATTGGTATCAATTGGAATAAGGCTATCATATGTGGACTGAACTGCAGAATGCCGGAATAAGGGGGGATAGCTAGTCCTTTCGAAGACTACGCTTCCGGTAACCTCCATCTTGCAGCAGGAGAAGAGAGTAGATGGTAAGTTCACCAAGTAACATCGCATAGCAAAACCCTAACCGATGATCCTTCCCTCGTCGCCCTGTGAGAGAGAGATCACCGGTTGTATCTGGCACTTGGAAGGGTGTGTTTTATTAAGTATCCGGTTCTAGTTGTCATAAGGTCAAGGTACAACTCCAAGTCGTCCTGTTACCGAAGATCACGGCTATTCGAATAGTTTAACTTCCCTGCAGGGGTGCACCACATTTCCCAACACGCTCGATCCCCTTTGTCCGGACACACTTTTCTGGGTCATGCCCGGCCTCGGAAGATCAACACGTCGCAGCCCCACCTAGACCAACAGAGAGGTCAGCACGCCGGTCTAACCTAAGCGCCCAGGGGTTTGGGCCCATCGCCCTTAGCACACCTACACGTTGCGTGGGCGGCCGGAAGTAGACCTAGCCTAGCAGGCGTTCCAGTCCAATCCGGCACGCGCCGCTCAGTTGCTGACGTCACGAAGGCTTCGGCTGATACCACGACGTCGAGTGCCCATAACTGTCCCTGCGTAGATGGTTAGTGCGTATAGGCCAGTGGCCAGACTCAGATCAAATACCAAGATCTCGTTAAATGTGTTATCTTGAAATAACCGCGAATGCCGACCAGGGCCAGGCCCACCTCTCTCCTAGGTGGTCTCAACCTGCCCTGTCGCTCCGCCTCAAAGTTCCACTCGCGGGTACTCCTACGAGCCGACCCGTCTTTGTTCACCACATGTATCATATATAAAGTATATAGTATATACCCGTGATCACCTCCTGAGTGATCACGGCCCGATAGTATAGCATGGCAGACGGACAAGAATGTAGGGCCGCTGATGATAAACTAGCATCCTATACTAAGCATTACGATTGCGGGTAAAGGTAACAACAGTAGTAGCAAGGACAAGCTATGCATCAGGGTAGGATTAACGGAAAGCAGTAACATGCTACACTACTCTAATGCAAGCAGTATAGAGGAGAGTAGGCGATATCTGGTGATCAAGGGGAGGGCTTGCCTGGTTTCTCTGGCAAGAGAGAGTGGTCGTCAACTCCCTAGTCGTACTGGGTAGCAGCGGCGTCGGTCTCGGTGTCTAGCGAGAGAAGAGGGGGAAGAAACAATAAATATAATGCAAACAAATGCATGACGATGCATGACATGACAAAGCATGATGCTAGGTGTGCCCTAACGCGGTACGAGGTGGTACCGGTGAAGGGGGAAAACATCCGGAAAAGTATTCCCGGTGTTTCGCGTTTTCGGACAGATGAACCGGAGGGGGAAAGTTGCGTGTCAGTATACTAGGGATGCGTGGCGGACGAACGGGTTGCGTATCCGGGTTTGTCTCGTCGTTCTGAGCAACTTTCATGTTGAAAATAATTTAATCTGAGTTACGGATTAAAAGATATGATTCTCTAAAGATTTTATTAATTTTTGGAATTTAATTAATTATTTAACTTAATTCAAAAATGGATTTATGACATCAGCATGATGTCATGCTGACGTCAGCAGTGAACAGGGGTTGACTGGTCAACCTGACCAGTGGGTCCCACTGGTCAGAGACACATGTTAATTATTCAAATTTGGTTAATCTAATTAGAATTAATTATGGGTGGGCCCCACTGTCATTGACTGATCAATTAATTAATTAACAGTTTAATTAGTTTAATTAGTTGATTAGCTTAATTAATCAAAATTAATTAATATTTTATTATTATTACTTTTTTGTTTCTTTTTTTGTTCTAAATAGCACAGGGGCATGGGCCCCGTTCGTCATTGGGCCAAAGACTAATTAGGTGGGGGTTAAGTTAATGGGGATTAGCCCCCAAATTATTGGACCGGGCCCCGCGGTAGTGGCCGGCGGCCACGGCCCGCACGTAGCACTGGCCGAGGCCAGGGCGCGGCGAGGCCGGCTGGTCAGCGCGGCCGTGAGAGGGAGTGAGCAGGGGGGCGGGGGGAGGCGAAGCTGGCGAGGAGGGGTGGTTGGGGCGCCGCTGCCGGCGCTAGCAACGGTCGGAGGCGGGCTCTGGAGCGGAGCTCTAGCAGGGCTAGGCAGAGCAACTAATGCGGAAGCAGCGGCGCAGCTGGGTGTAAGCAGCGTAGCATGGGGGCGGGGTCTCACGCGGAGGGCGTCGAGGAGCGGCGCTCGGCGGCAAGGACGACAGTGAGCGGCAGCAGCTGCAGCAAGCATCAACGCAACAGCAATCTTCAGCGGCAGCGGTAGGCGCTAGCAACGGCGAGCGAGGCGAGGGCTGCGGCAACGCGCGAGCTGGCACGCACGGGGGCACGACCAGGGAGTGCCCAGGGCGGCCAGGACGCAACGGGAGCACAGGCACGACACGGTGACCGTGGGCGGGGGAGAGAGGAGAGGCCGGGGGCCTCACCCGCGTTGGAGGGATGATGGGCGCTGTGGCTTGGGGGAAGCCGGTCGAGGGAGAGGTCGGGGAGGTCCATGGCGGGGACGACGCGGCGGAGCAGGAGGCAGGCCGGCGAGGTAGACGACGAGGTGGAGGCAGCGGCGTCGCGGCAGCGGCGGGGCCGGGCGACATGCGACGTCGGGCAGTGAGCGACGAGGCGAGGGGATGGAGGAGCACGGTGACGACAGTGGCTCCGGCGAGGGAAAGCCTTCGTGCGTCGGCATCGGCGGGGTCGTCGCCCCGATCCGGATCGGGATCGGGGGTGGAAGAGTTGACCGAGGAGGGAGTGAGAGAGAGGGGATCGGCTAGGTTAGGGTTTGGGGTGGGTTAAGTAGGCCGATGTGGGAGGTAGGCCGGCCTGGGTTGTGGCCTGGTGGGCCGGGGCCCATCAGGGGTTTTGTTTTATTCATTTATTCTTTTGGTTTGTTTTCCCTTTATTTATTTGTTTCCTTTTTACTCTTCAATTTATATTAATTTTGTAAAAAATATAATTTCAACTCCTAATTTAGCATTGCCACTAAACCCACTATCATAAAAGGTTTTACCCAGAACAAAATAGTTTAGAATTTTATATAATACAAAAGGTATTTAATTAATTGTTTTACCTAGAGTTATATTTATCTTGAATATTTAAACATTTTTTGATAGTGTGGTTCTTCACCATATTCACTTATGAATTATTTGAAACCACCCGAACATTTTAGTTTTAGTGTTTCAAAACTTTGATGTTTGCCTTTAATCCAAATTTGAATTTGAATCGGTTTTTGAACTAAAGAGAGATCAACAACAGTAATCGAGGTGACGTGGCATCATTAGCGTGGAATTACTGTAGCTTAATTATCCGGGCGTCACACTATGATGAATAACATTGGGTTCTCTAATTACTAGTGTACGGCTCTATGAGGATGCTTGTATATGGCACGCGAGCAAATTCATAGGACGAGTACCTCGACATGTCTAAAAACACATGCCTCAAAGCATGTTTAGATTTGCTACTAAAGTGATCAAGGTGTTTGAACCGGAGTACTTGAGAGAACCAAATGCCATAGACATAACAAGGCTCATGGCACTTAGAGAATCAAGAGGGCTTCGGGTATGCTTGAATCACTAGATTGCATGCACTGAAAATGGAAGAACTATCCATATTCTTAATAGGGCCAATACGAAGGCCACTGTAAAAATACCACCATCATTTTTGAAGCAATTACATTACAGGATCTATGAATTTGACACTATTTCTTTAGCATACCTGAGCCTCACAGTGACATCAACGTGCCACAACAGTCTTCATTGTTTTGCAAGGTTGTGTGCGGGCGAACTACTGCATGCACTATACCATCAATGATCATGATTATAACATGAGATATTGTGTTTATGATGGTATCTATCCTCTATGGGTGACCTTCGTCAAGACCATTTGTGAGTCAAGGGATGACGAAAAAATCACATAGTCTAAAAACAAGGAGCTACAAATGATGTTGAGAGGGCATTTGAAGTGCATCAAGACCATTTTGTAACTGTTTGGGGACCAGCTAAACTATGAGATGTAGACGTATTGTGGGATAGGATGACAACTTGTGTGGTCGCCAAGGTCTAAAATTTCAAGAGATGGATGATCATATCCAGCTTCCGAAACAGAATCGATAACGTTTGAGGATTTTCTGCAAATGCATCATTAAATTCGCAATCGAGAAACTCATGATTAGTTTCGGGATGATTTGGTTCAACATCTATGGGAGTTTCAGGGAGACACCTCGAACATGTGTCTGAATATGTTATGGATCGAGGAGTATTTATTTTTTATTATTTTTAATACTCCGGGCATAGGAATAAAATTTAGCTGGTAAACTTTTGGTGCATACGGTTGGATGGCTGGCGCCCTGCCTACTATCCATGACAGACACGTCTGAACATTTTCTGTGGATATTTAGTGTCGTATGTTTGGTGATGTGTTGGAGTTGTTCTTAGTTTGAGATGTGGATGCCCGATTTTAAAGTTGAGGGTTGACTTTTAAATCGTGTGGCAAGTTGAGAGTTGCAATATGAACTTTTCTCTTTACATTGGATAATTGTGCATGAGCAACAAGATATAACAATTCCAGTACTTTAGTCGGTGATTACATGTTTGTATTAATGTGATTGTGTAAATAATTATTTATAAAATCCCTACCCGTGATTTACCAACCTAAATAGAAATTACTTATTTGGTAAAAATTTATCGAATTACCATTTTTGATAAGTCAATAAAGGTGTGACAATTAGGACGGATTTTAAAAAGGAAAAAAAGACCGATATAAAAGAAAAAATGGAAATGAAGAGAAGGAGGGAAAATTTATGTAACATTGACGAAACACTATGTCTAAAGAAATAGAAAAAGGAGTCCCCTGACCGACTCGGTCCCAACCAGATACTGTACTTCCTGCATTTCAAGAAAAAAAAACAGATACCTCATGTTTTAAGGTTATATACTGTAAAAAAAAGATACCTCCTGTTGAAACCCACGGCAAAACGTTTGCCTCGTCCTCATATAGCTACCGCGTCCGCGTGCGGGTGCGGTGCGCCTGAGATTGCTTAACGTTGCCACTATTGAATTTCTGCTTCCTTCTCGTCGTTCCCTTCTCCTTCTCGTCTCCGATCCCTAACTGCTCCCTCTCTCCCTCCCCATGGAGGGCCCCAAGGGAAACGGCGGCGAGAAGCCCAGCGCGGACCAAAACCATAGCCCCAATACTCCCGCCGCAGCCGGGGCCGGAGGGGACGACGTGTCGGCCGCCGCGGTAGGGAGGCGGCCGTTCACCGCCTTAAGCCAGGAGGAGGCCGACCTCGCCCTCGCGCGCGTCCTCCAGGAGCAGGTAAGCGTCCAGATCTACCGGGGTCGGTTCCGCCGCCGATGCTTCGTGGTTTAATTAATCTGGGGTTGCCGCGCTCGGTGCCGCAGGAGCGGGCGTACATGATGCTGAGCGCGCACGGCGGGGACGGCAGCGACTATGATGCCTCGGACGCTGGGAGCTACGACTACTACGAAGAGGAAGTGGAAGGGATCGAAGGCGACGAGGGGAGCGACTACGAGGAGGAGGGGGACGAGGACGAGGAGGTGGGCGACGCGGAGGGGCCCGAATTGGACCCCGCGCGGTACGAGGACGACGAGGCGTATGCGCGGGCCCTGCAGGATGCCGAGGAGCGCGAGGTCGCCCAGCGGCTCATGGCGCTCGCTGGGATCACTGATTGTGAGTGCCGGAGACAAGACTTTTCGAAATTCAGTCACGTTTTCTCCCGGTCCCCTTTTTGGGTGTTGATTAGTCTCTTTGTTTCTTCAGTAGGGGAAGAGATGGAGCATGATGTTGAAGATGGCGAAGATGAGGAAGATGGGGATAGCGCACAGGTGACAGTACATTCCATTGTTACAATCAAATGTTTATTGACGTGTATGCTTAGGCAACCATGCAGTTTCTCTCTCAAGATTAGATTTATTATTTTATTCTGGATAGCTTCAAGTTTGTGTCTAACTAAAATCGTATGCACTAGTTTTTTGGCCCAGTTTTTCAACCTGGATAGCTGAATGTTTCAAACACATATCAGTTAATTGCTCATGTTAGGGTTTGCATTGTATCTTCATTATTGCCTTCTACTCATCATCTATGTATTTTGCAGTGATCTTGTCTAGAATAAATAATTTCATGCCATTGATCGGATTCAGTAGTTGGTGGCTAAAACCTAGAACTGCTCTACATGTAGTAAAATAATGTGGATTGGGTTAACACGGTGGTATATTTGCACCTTCACTCCATTGTCTGTCGTTTGTAAATATACAGAAGACCAGTATAGAATTTGGTATGTAATTTTCCAATCTTTTTTTAATAAGGAAGGGAAAGCATCCTAGCATCCTCAAATGCCCACAACCATATCGTTTATTAGAGTTTTGAATGAAATTTTCCTTTCATCATGATCTTTTTATTGTGAATAAGCATATTGTTGCTGGCATCCAGGACTAGGAACTGCTGAAAGTAATCTTATGAATCTATCAATATCCATTCCATACGACCAATTTGTATTTTTGTCAATGTAATAGTCTTGTTTTCTTGTTATAATCAATTAATTATAAACAATCTTCCAAGCATGAAGTTGGTACCTGACATTTTCAGTATTTGTGCTTATGTCAAACTTTAGGATGCATGGGAAGATGTTGATCCAGACGAATACTCGTATGAGGTAAGTTCTCTATTTTGTACTAGAAGAAGTGGTTATTATTTGCATTTATATCTGCATATGAAGATTTAAGATTCTTTTCTATTAAACCAGACTGAATTTCAAGATTCACCGTTACAATATTAATTAATAGTTTTGGTGTTCTTAGGAGCTGGTTGCATTGGGTGAAGTGGTTGGTACGGAAAGCAGAGGTGTTTCTGCCGATACTTTGGCTTCATTGCCTTCAGTAACTTACCAAGCAGAAGATAATCAAGACAGCAACATGGAACAGTATGTACATGATTTAAAACCTTTTATATTTTCAAAATTTTGTCTATAGTCATTAAATGTTCTGATACGTGAAGTTCATTTTGCAGATGTGTTATTTGCCGTGTGGAATTTGAGGAAGGTGAATCATTGGTTGCACTTCCTTGCAAGCATTCATATCATTCTGACTGCATGAAACAGTGGCTGCAGTTAAACAAGGTACAGCCAGCACCCCCTGTTCTTCCTTCCATAGCCGGAAAAATGTCCACCAATCTCTTATAAAAGAAAAGGAAGAAAGGACCTATTGTCACACAATAAGTTCTCTTAATTCCTCCATCAAATGCGAATTCATAAACTTTTTCTCCACCATCAGCCTGCATGAGGCCAATCCTCATGAAGTCCTGTTTTGCATGATAAAGCAACCATAAACAGCAATTTTATACACAGTAAGACCTTTTTCTTGTGTGACGTGGACTCTGGAAACGCGTTAAATTAAGTTACAGAGGGAGTATTAGATATTGAAGTATGCGTATACCATCTATATTTTTCCTCTAATAGCTTAATTTGTAGAGGGAATTTGTTATTAATGGCGCATGATGAAACTGAATACTAGAAAACTGTTTCGGCCATTGCTATGTTGCAGGTATGCCCTATGTGCAGTGCAGAAGTTTCTACACCGGGTAACAACGAGGCATGACATTCTATTGTGGTCGTAATGATGGGCGAATAATGGGAAGAAATAGGGACAGCATATATTTTCTGATGCCGGTGAGATTTAAGCACCAGGAGCTGTTGTATTGTCCAAAGAAACTAGCAAACAAGCCTCGAGTTCGTCTCTCTGCTTTTCAGCCCAGCAGACTCGGGACACATGTACTTCTGGACTAAACCGTGATGCTGCTTTGTGTATCCTGTTAGGGGCTCATGGTCCATGTATGATCATTGATGTAAAATAGCTTAAATTTATAGCCATTCTTTGTTAGACGCTAGTTGCCCATTGTGATTCGTGGATGTAAAATAATTATTATATTTATAGTCATTCTTTTACACTATCGCCTGACTACATGCTTGAAAGATGACAGCGTTGCTGAAAAATGCTGGATGGTGCGCTGATGCTTGCCCAAGCTCTGAAATGATGGTATCGGTTTTCCAGATGCAACATGCCACTCTGAGGCCTCATTTGGTTGCAGAGTGAAAACATTCCAGGGTGTAATCCCACGAGGGGGGCTTTTTCCATGGCCATAGCAAATCCTCTCCCACCACGGGGGGAGATCCGCACGTGAGTTTGGAGGCAAGGGGGAGGGGAGGGAATTACGTCAGGGAAGCGCCAGATTTCTTAGAAAAGAAATGTAGTATTTTCAAAAACCATGAGAACTATTTCTTTTTTTCTTTTTTTTCAGTAAGTAAATTTCTAATTTCCATGCAAAATTCAAAAATGAAAGAACAATGGAGAATAATTCTGTAATTTCAAGGATAAACCAGGAAATATGAAACATGCCTAATCAGGAAAAAACACTTCAGTCCACATCACACACTCTAACCATAATGTAGCGACCAGACCTCAAACGGTTCAATCTGTGTGCTCTGGTGTCATCCCTGCATCAGTAATACTGACACCACACAGTACTTGAAAGATTTATAACAGAGTAGCAATCACACACTTATTACATCGAGTGTCTTAAAAGAAAACTTATTACAATAAATATGGCTTAAAGCCATCTAATAACGATAACATCGGAAGACTTGGAAGATAAGTGAGTCCATCAACTCCAACGGCATCACTGAGTATAGAACCACGACCTAAAAGCACCTTACTCGTCGTCTGAAAAGTCTGCAACATGAACGTTGCAGCCCGAAACGGATCAACACATGAAATATGCTGGCAATGTAACACATAGATAGTAATGGAAGATTAAAGCTATTCTGCATGCATATATGGCTGGCGGAAAGCTCTATGGTTACAGTTTTGCGTAAAGCCAATTTTTCCATACTGCAAAGAATACATTTTTATTTATCTTTCATGGTGGTTGTTAAACATTGAGAATGGTTGACAGCATTCTCAATCCCAATTAAGAAACATCATTAAAACCCAACAATATTAACTAGAATAACATGATGAGATTCATATGATAATCCAAGTATTAGATATTCAAGATGTCCATAACCGGGGACACGACTAATCATGATTAGTTTATACACTCTGCAGAGGTTTGCGCACTTTTCCCCACAAGACTTGATCTCCTCCGTTGGGATTCTCGCACTACATGGTGTTTGAGAAACGGATGACCGAGACATAGTCTTTCAGAAGCGCTAGCACCTTACGATCGGGTAGACCGTTACACCTACTTTCCCCTACATCTGCTAGTCTACCACTGTAAGAGTTCACACAACTTAGTCAACTATGTTAAAGCCCATAGTAGCTTGTGGCTGCACATAGAAGTTTCTAGCATGAATAATCTCATGATCCCTTTGAGCCTGGGTGGCGGTCCAAAAGAAAACAGGCAATCGCCGGTATACCCAGGTGCCTCAATCCATCCAGATGTGTATTTAAGTTGCCATCTTAGATAAACCATTAATTTAACAAACTCACATCTTTCATGGATTTCACTCACCCAATCCACGTCTACTAGCATAGCATGTCATATCAAGCAAACGTAGAAGTAACTCCCAAAGGTTTGATAATAAACAGGTAATAGGTACTACCTCAACTACTTCCCAAACCCACAATTTAATTAGATCCTAATCATTCAATGTGTGAGGATTGATTTAATGCAATAAAAACTGGGTAGTAGGAGATATGATCAAAGTGTTACTTGCCTTGCTGATGATCCGTGAAACCTAGCGATTCGAAGTAGCAAGCGGCGCACTCCGGATACTCTATCGCAAACAAACAAGCATACAATAAGTACTTAACTAATGCACAGGTAAAACTCGAATAAGAGATCTAACCAGAAAGTTCAACTTAATAACTCCGGTTGGCAAAAAGAATCAAATCGAACGAAGCAACAAAAAACAAACAACAAAAGAAAAAGGCTTCATTTACTATTCTGGATCTAGGGCAATTTTTACAGAGGCAAAAACTTGTTTGAGTTGGTTAAACGGAAAGAGGGTTTCGAGAAGAAACTCCACGCGCTTGAATCGCCTGATTCCGATAAACGAGCGAAAAGTTATACTAGAACAAAAATCGGATCAGGAATCGCGATCAGAAAAATCACGGATTTAATCCGAAAAAAAGAAAAACGATGAATAGATTATCGAACGAACGTTCGTTATCAGGATCTAAACGATGAACGCGTTCGTTAAAATGAACGAACGAGCGAACGCTCGCTAATTAGCTAAACCGAAAAAAACCGATCTAAAAAACGAATCTAAAAAAACGAACAAAAAACCGGACGGTTTTCTTGAGGAAAACCGCCGGCGCCGGGGCAGCGGTCAACCTCCGGCGGGGCGGCGAGGTCGGCGGGCGGCGGCTCCGGGCGGCGGCGGGGCGATCCGGCTGCGCGGCGCGCGAGGCGAGGCGGCAGCGGCGGCGTCAGGGGCGGCGGGATCGGGCGCTAGGGTTTGGGGCGGCTCGGGCTGGGCTCTTCGGCTAAAGGCCGGCCGGGCCGGGTGTCCTGGTCGGACATGGCCCGGTAGGTCGGTTCGATACTTTTTATATAATTACGCTCTGAAAAAAAACAAAAGGAATATTAAACGGACTTCAAAAATTTTGAAATAAATTTTCCACAGCTTCTAAAATCAAGGCGCACAGGATGAACATTTATTTGGGGCCTAAATGCAATTTTGAAAAACACGCATTTTTCCTAAATTCAAATAAAATAGCAAATAAAATCAAAATAAAATCTTATTTGATTTTTTTATTAAATCCTCAATATTTCTTTATTTTGGGAAAGTCATTTTATTCCCTCTCTCATATTTTGATAATAGAAATAATTGAAGATAAAATAAATAAAATCAAATGATCCTATTTTCAATATTTGAGAAAACTCAAATATGAAAATAACGAAATCCCCAACTCTCTCCGAGGGTCCTTTGAGTTGCCTAGAATTTCTAGGATCAACCAAAATGTAATAAAATATAATATGTAATGATGATCTATTGTATAACATTCCAAATTGAAAATTTGGGATTTTACAAACCTACCCCCTTAAGATGAATCTCGCCCTCGAGATTCGGGTTGGCTAGAAAATAGGTGAGAGTGGTCCTTCAGCAAATCTTCCTCTCGCTCCCAGGTGGCTTCATCCTCCGTGTGGTGGCTCCACTGAACTTTGCAAAACTTAATAACCTTGCTGCGGGTGACTCGGCTGGCATATTCAAGAATCTTGACTGGTTTCTCCTCATAGGTCAAATCACTGTCCAACTGAATCGCTTCCAGCGGCACTGTGTCTCTCAGCGGTATATCAGCCATCTATGCGTGACACTTCTTCAACTGGGAAACGTGGAACACGTCGTGAACTCCTGACAATCCTTCGGGCAATTCCAACTTATAGGCTACTTCTCCAATACGCTTCAAAACTTTGTATGGTTCTACAAAACATGGCGCTAACTTTCCCTTAACTCCAAAACGCTTAACTCCTCGAAGTGGAGATACTCGAAGATAAACTCGGTCTCCGACTTCGTAAACTGTCTCCTTGCGTTTAGAATCTGCGTAGCTCTTCTGCCTGGATTGGGCTACCTTGAGCCTATCGCGAATCAATTTTACTTTCTGTTCAGACTCCTTAATCAGATCCGGTCCAAACAACTGATGATCTCCAACTTCATCCCACGACAATGGGGTCCTGCACCTCCTTCCGTACAAGGCTTCAAAAGGGGCCATCTTCAAACTGGATTGATAACTGTTGTTATAAGAGAACTCTGCATATGGAAAATTCTCGTCCCAACTAGATCCGTAATCTAGCACACAAGCTCTTAGCATGTCCTCCAAAATCTGATTGACTTTTTCGGTCTGTCCATCTGTCTGCGGATGGAAAGCTGTACTAAACTCTAGCCTGGTACCCAAAGTTTCATGCAACTGATTCCAGAACTTTGAGGTAACTGGGTTCGTCTATCTGATACAATGCTCCTTGAAACTCCATGCAAATATACGATCCTGGTCATGTATATCTTTGCCAACTTGGCACTAGTATAGGTAGTCTTTACTGGGATGAAATGAGCTACCTTTGTCAAACGATCGACTACAACCCATATCGAGTCATAGCCTGAATGTGTTCTGGGCAATCCTGTAATAAAATCCATGCCTGACTTATCCCACTTCCATTCTGGTATCGGCAATGACTGTAGCAATCCTGCTGGCTTCTGATGCTCTGCCTTTACTCTCTGACATACATCACAAACTGCTACATACTCCGCAATATCCTTCTTCATTCCGGTCCACCAGAAAGTATCCTTAAAATCCAAATACATCTTGGTATTTTCTGGGTGAATCGAATATGGTGAATCATGGGCCTCTTGCAGAATTAACTTCCTGATCTCCGGGTCATTAGGCACATAAGCACGGTCTTCAAACCATAAGGTATCGTGCTCATCCTCACGAAATCCTTTAGTTTTTCCTTGCTCATTTTCTCCTTAATAGAAGCGATCTCCTTGTCAGTCTTCTGGGCTTCTCTGATCTTATCCATCAAAGTATACTGAATCTCCAATGCTGCTACATAACCTCTCGGGACTATCTCTAAACATAGCTCATGAAGATTTTCGGCTAACTCTCTTGGTAAATATCCCGTCATTAGGGTGTTGACATGGCTTTTACGGCTCAACGCGTCAGCTACTACGTTAGCCTTTCCTGGGTGATAATGCAATCTCATATCATAATCCTTGATGAGTTCCAACCATCTCTTTTGCCTGAGATTCAACTCCTTCTGCGTGAAAATATACTTCAAACTCTTGTGATCTGTGTACACCTCACAATGATTTCCAATAAGAAAGTGTCTCTAGGTTTTCAATGCATGCACTACGGCTGCTAACTCCAAATCATGTGTAGCATAATTCAACTCATGAGGCTTGAGCTGTCGTGAGGCATATGAAACAACTCTTCCTTCCTGCATAAGCACTGCTCCAAGTCCTCGACGTGAAGCGTCACAATACACCTCATAATCCTTGGTCTGATCTGCCAAAATCAACACACGTGATGTAACCAAACGTTTCTTCAACTCCTGGAAACTGGCCTCACATTCCTCAGTCCATATGAACTTGGTATCCTTCTTCAACAATTTTGTCATAGGCTTCGCAATCTTCGAGAAATTTTCAATAAATCTTCGGTAGTATCCTGCGAGTCCAAGAAAACTCCGAATCTCTCCAACTGTTGTTGGCGCTTCCCAATTTGTTACAGTGTCAACCTTGGTGGGATCTACTGCTATACCTTCTCCGGATATAACGTGTCCGAGAAATCCAACTTCCTTCAACCAAAACTCACATTTGCTAAACTTAGCATATAACTGATGTTCTCTGAACTTACCAAGTACCAAACGCAAATGCTCCTTATGCTCCTCTTCATTCTTCGAGTAAACTAGGATATCATCAATGAACACCACGACGAACTTATCCAAAAACTCCATAAACACTTTGTTCATCATGTTCATAAAGTATGCATGTGCGTTAGTCAGACCAAATGACATAACGGTATACTCGTACAGCCCATACCTGGTGGTAAAAGTCGTCTTAGGTATATCCTGTTCTCGAATCTTCAACTGATGGTATCCTGATCGCAGATCGATCTTGGAAAATACCTTAGCTCCTTGCAATCGATCAAACAGATCATTAATCATCAGTAGTGGGTACTTGTTCTTGATGGTTGCTTCATTTAATCCTCGATAATCAACAACCATCCTTAACGATCCATCCTTCTTTTCCACTAGAAGTACTGGCGATCCCCAAGGTGAAGAACTTGGGCGAATATAACCTTTATCCAGTAACTCCTTAATCTGCTTCTTAATCTCTTCCAAATCCTTTGCGGGCATCCTATATGGTCTCTTAGATATTGGCCCTGTGCCTGGCAAAAACTCAATCAAAAACTCAATATCTCTATCCGGTGGCATGCCTGGCAACTCTTCTGGAAATACATCAGGAAAATCCTTCACTACTGGTACTTCCTCCTGCACAACTCCTGTTAAGCAATTTACTTGAGTCCTCTTCGGCACATGCCGGGATACATACTTGATCCTTCTCCCTTCTGGGGTGGTAAGCAAAATTGACTTACTAGCGCAATCGATGTTTCCTCCATACATCGACAGCCAATCCATACCCAGAATTACATCCAAACCTTGTGATTCCAAAATGATCAAATCCGAGGGAAACACATGCCCACCTATACTCAATGGCACTTGAAAACATCCCTTACTAGCGATATACTCCGCTCCTGGTGAGCTTACTAACATAGGTGTTCTAAGAACTTTGGTGGGCAGATTATACTTATCCACAAATCCCCTTGATATGTATGAATGCGATGCACCAGTATAAAAAAACGAGTGCAATGAATGACTTAACCAAAAACTTACCGATTACTGCATCCGTCTGCTCTTCAACCTCCTCCACGTTAACGTGGTTCACCTGTCCCCTATTGAAAGGGTTCGGCTTCTTCCCAGAGCTTCCATTGCCATTTCCGTTCTAGGATTCAGGACATTCATTGGCATAATGTCCGGTCTTCTGGCACTTAAAGCAAGTGACTTGGCTCAGGTCTCTCTTGGCTGGGGTTGATGGGTTGGTGCGGTTCTGGCCGTTGCTTCCTCCATTCCCATTACCATTCTTGGTGCCATTGTGATTGTGCGAGCTACCTCCTCCATGGATATGCTGAAAATGTCCTCCCAGTCTAGGGGTAAAACGTGGCTTCTACTAAGCTCCTGAATTGTACTTCCCTTGTCCATACTTCCTCTTGCGGTTCTCAATCTGCTGCTGCTTCCCTTCAATCATGAGAGCACGATCTACCAACTCCTGGTAGTTGTTGAAGGTTGCTACCATCAACTGCATGCTCAGCTCATCATTCAGTCCTTCCAGAAACTTCTCTTGCTTAGCTGCATCCGTAGCAACATCATCTGGGGCATAACGTTCTAACTTACTAAAGTCCTCCAAATACTGGCCAACTGTCCGTCCTCCTTGGCGCAAGTTGCGAAACTCTCTCTTCTTTATGGCCATAGCTGCTGCTGAAACATGGGCAGTACGGAAAGCCTGCTGGAACTGGTCCCATGTGACAGTGTCGATAGGGAAAGTGGCGGTGAAATTCTCCCACCATGATGATGCGGGTCCTTCAAGCTGATGTGCGGCAAACTTCACCTTTTCCGCATCTGTGCATCCTGTCATGGTCAACTCCCTTGCTATCTTGCGGAGCCAATCATCTGCTACTATAGGCTCGGTGCTACTAGAAAACACCGGCGGATTCAGCCTAAGAAAACGGGCTAAGTGATCAATAGGTGGTGGTGGTGGTGGGTTGTTGTTGTTGTTCCCCTGATTCCGATTCTGGACTAGCAACTGCATCAATGTGTTATGCTGCTGGATCAACTGGGTGAGCTCCGGTGGGAAGGTAAATCTGGGGTCACGTCTCGGAGGCATCTGAGGTTTTAGAAAAAATAAGATTTAAGAATAGAGAGGGGTCTAGAGAGAAAACACTACCCATATGCACATGAGGCAAAAGCAAACAATTCACTTCGTTCAATCAAACAAGGGCATACAATCGATCTAACTATCGCAAAAGTGCTCGGACTGCTATATTTACATGGTGAACTACTACTACTGATGGGGTGGTCTATTAGAAATATTCTTCGGTTGCAGACTTCATGATATCTGCTCCAGCTTCATCCACATAGTCATCATCGCTATCATCTGGATCCGAGTCGGTGTCGTCGATGATGATGTAGTCTTCCGGGCGAATCTCCTTGGGTTCTTCGTCTTCTTCTACTAGTGTAGGGACTCCCATAAATATTCCGATCTTCTTGATCAGATCGTCATTCTTCTCCACTAATACTTCGATTTCCTCTTCATAATCTTCACATGTAGCCTTGAGTTCTTCCTCTAGTTCCTTGATTCTTATCCTCGCCTTCTTCAGATCTATCATGTCGGCGCACATCTGGTTCTCCTGACGTCGAATGTGCTGGTTTAACTCTTGGATAAAAGCTGCAATTGATCTATCCTTCTGGGTGCTGATCATCTCCCAGTACTCATCTCGGCGCCCACAAATCTGGTAGATAGTATCCTTGAGATCATTGCGGTAAACTTCTCCAATGCGTCCCATGGCGATGTGAACTGCCATGCTCTTTCCTAGATTCCAAGTTGGTGCATCAAAATAAAACTCTATGGGTTCAGTGACTGGCATGAACGTCCTTCCTGAAACTTGAACTTGAATCAACCAGCGCTCTTCTTCAGGTAAAGTGGCGTTGTAGGCCCCGGTGAAGCTTGCTACTCCTATGTTCAAGTATCTAGTGACTTCCTTCAAGTGACGTCCAAAGGGTGTATCTTCATCCGGTTGCGTGAACTTGTTCCTCGCATCCGCCAACCTAAAAGAGTAGAAAAGATGAGAGGTCAGAATGAGAAGAGAGTGAGTAGTGATCTAGGGCTTTAGCTTAATGGTCGTGTCCTACAGTCAGCGTGTGCTCTGATACCATCCTGTAGCGACCAGACCTCAGACGGTCCAATCTTTGTGCTCTGGTGTCATCCTTGGACCAGTAATGCTGACACCACACGGTACTTGAAGGATTTATAACAGAGTAGCAATCACACACTTATTACATCGAGTGTCTCAAAAGAGAACTTATTACAATAAATATGGCTTAAGGCCATCTAATAACGATAACAGTGGAAGGCTTGGAAGATAAGTGAGTCCATCAACTCCAACGGCATCACTGAGTATAGAACCACGACCTAAAAGTACCTTACTCGTCGTTTGCAAAGTCTGCAACATGAACGTTGCAGCCCGAAACGGGTCAGCACATGGAATATGCTAGCAATGTAACACATAGAGAGTAATGGAAGATTAAAGCTATTCTACATGCATATATGGCTGGTGGAAAGCTCTATGGTTACAGTTTTGCGTAAAGCCATTTTTTCCCTACTACAAAGGAATACATTTTTATTAATCTATCATGGTGGTTGTTAAACATTGAGAATGGTTGACATCATTCTCAATCCCAATTAAGAAACATCATTAAAACCCAACAATATTAATTAGAGTAACATGATGAGATTCACATGATAATCCAAGTACTAGATACTCAAGATGTCCATAACCGGGGACACGGCTAATCATGATTAGTTTATACACTCTGCAGAGGTTTGTGCACTTTTCCCCACAAGACTCGATCTCCTCCGTTGGGATTCTCGCACTACATGGTGTTTGAGAAACGGATGACCGAGGCATAGTCTTTCAGAAGCGCTAGCACCTTATGACCGGGTAGACCGTTACACCTACTTTCCCCTACATCTGCTAGTCTACCACTGTAAGAGTTCACACAACTTAGTCAACTATGTTAAAGCCCATAGTAGCTTGTGGCTGCACATAGAAGTTTCTAGCATGAATAATCTCATGATCCCTTTGAGCCTGGGTGGCGGTCCAAAAGAAAACAGGCAATCGCCGGAATACCTAGGTGCCTCAATCCACCCAGATGTGTATTTAAGTTGCCACCATAGATAAACCATTAATTTAACAAACTCACATCTGTCATGGATTTCACTCACCCAATCCACGTCTACTAGCATAGCATGGCATATCAAGCAAACATAGAAGTAACTCCCAAAGGTTTGATAATAAATAGGTAATAGGTACTACCTCAACTACTTCCCAAACCCACAATTTAATTAGATCCTAATCATGCAATGTGTGAGAATTGATCTAATGCAATAAAAACTGGGTAGTAGGAGGTATGATCAAAGTGTTACTTGGCTTGCTGATGATCCGTGAAACCTAGCGATTCAAAGTAGCAAGCGGGGCACTCTGGGTACTCTATCGCAAACAAACAAGCATACAATAAGTACTCAACTAATGCACAGGTAAAACTCAAATAAGAGATCTAACCAGAAAGTTCAACTTAAGAACTCCGGTTGGCAAAAAGAATCAAATCGAACGAAGCAACGAAAGACAAACGACAAAAGAAAAAGGCTTCATTTACTATTATGGATCTAGGGCAATTTTTACAGAGGCAAAAACTTATTTGAGTTGGTTAAACGGAAAGAGGGTTTCGAGACGAAACTCCAGGCACTTGAATTGCCTGATTCCGATAAACGAGCGAAAAGTTATACTAGAACGAAAATCGGATCAGGAATCGCGATCAGAAAAATCGCGGATTTAATCCGATAAAAATAAAAACGACGAACAGATTATCGAACGAACGTTCGTTATCTGGATCTAAACGATGAACGCGTTTGTTAAAACGAACTAACGAGCGAACGCTCGCTAATTAGCTAAACCGAAAAAACCGATCTAAAAAAACCGAATGAAAAACCGGACGGAAAACCAAACAGTTTTCTTGAGGAAAACCGCCGGCGGCGGGGCAGCAGTCAACCTCCGGCGGGGCGGCGGCGACGTGGGGCGGCGGTGCGGCGCGCGAGGCGAGGCGGCGGCGGCGGTGTCAGGGGCGACGGGATTGGGCGCTAGGGTTTGGGGCGGCTCGGGCTGGGCTCCCCGGCTTATAAAGGCCAGCCGGGCCGGGTGTCCTGGTCGGACACGGCCCGGTAGGTCGGTTCGACTTTTTTTATAATTACGCTCAGAAAAAAACCAAAAGGAATACTAAACGGACTCCAAAAATCCCGAAATAAAATTTCCCCGACTTCTAAAATCAAGCCGCACAGGATGAATATTTATTTTGGGCCTAGATGCAATTTTGAAAAACACGCATTTTTCTTAAATTCAAATAAAATAGCAAATAAAACCAAAGTAAAATCTTATTTGATTTTTTTATCAAATCCTCAATATTTCTTTATTTTGGGAAAGTCATTTTATTCACTCTCTCATATTTTGATAATAGAAATAATTGAAGATAAAATAAATAAAATCAAATGATCCTATTTTGAAAATTTGAGAAAACTCAAATATGAAAATAACGAAATTCCCAACTCTCTCCGAGGGTCCTTGAGTTGCGTAGAATTTCTAGAATCAACGAAAATGCAATAAAATATGATATGCAATGATGATCTAGTGTATACCATTCCAAATTGGGATGTTACACATAAATAACACAACATCATGGATTAATTTTGGTGCGGTAATCATGGTTTAACAATTTTTTTGAGAAAAGGCATCAGCCGAGCCCAAGATGGGGCTCGAGCCTAGCCCGACTTTGAATTAACAAAGCCATCAACTGGCCAGATTACAAACAAACGCCCTCATGCAAAAGAAAGAACAACACGGCGGTAAGATACATAAACGATGGACAACACCAAACTACTCCTCACACGCTACGAAAACTAGAGATAATCAAAAGAGAACAAAGCCGAAGACAACGAGGACCTCCTCCAAGAATGCTGCACCAGGAACAATATCACACTAGTTCGGAGGAGAGAGGGGGCGACACCAGCGGGGCATATGTTGTCGCCATGCACCTACGGGCCCCGACACGGCACTCCCGTCCATTATCTTCGTAGAAGGCCACTACCTCCTTGCCTGGATTGAAGGTGTCGCACCATCGCAAGATGAAATGGATGCTGCGGGAAGATGGCCACATAGAGAGGGTCAACGCATTCCCAACGAGACGCCGGAGGCTCTCCTTGAGCAGAACATCGCCGCTGCACACATCCAACACCGGAGGGGGAAGTTTCACGTTAGGACAAGAGGGCCACACCGCCGCCGCCACCCAACACCCACAAGCACCACTCGACCACAAGGCTCACAAAGCGGCGCCTTCAAGAAGGGAACGACGCCAAGAGCACCGCCGCCTCCCAACAAAGTTAGGGCTTTCGCCCGGGAGACCTAGGGGCAAGGGAAGTGAGGGGATCAGTCCATACCAGGCAGGGGAGGTGAGGGGATCAGTCCATACCGCCGCCTCCAAGGAGGGTAACAACACATATAGTTCTACTAAAAAATGTGCATATGTGACTGATCCATGGGGAAATGTGTTGTCATTGGAATAATCACTCTACTAAAACTTTCACCATCAACTTCTTTGGACATTTTCATTGGTTAGCTTTAGGAAACCTGCAAAAAGAAAAGGAACAATATAGTTACTATAAAATATCACATTTTAATATATATAAGCACATATGCATGGTTCTCAATGAAATAGATGCAAACATAATAAGTCAGACTGATTTGTGTTCTACGGAGTAATAAATAAAATATTGTTCCCTTTGATTCCTAGACGACCACGGCATGAAAGCCATCATTTGGCAAGAAAAGAATGTTACACTGAAGCCAGATTGAAAATAGTCCTCAAAGCTTTTGAATTGTATAAACACTATTCTAATTGTGTAATATTCAGAATAATATACACTGTGTCGTGTCAGTTTCCTAGGAGTGGCAACATTAAGATCAACACCCAGATGCATATATCTAATCAGCACAAGATCCATATATACCTCATTAGCCCACATGTGCAGAGATGACTATCTAATCAGCACAAGATACATATATACCTCATTAGCCCACATGTGCAGAGATGACTATCTAATCAGCACACAACCAGATGCATATTTCCAAGAAAACTTACAGTACGGTGTTAGCATACATGTGCTTATATGAATCCAACTACATTTTTAGCTAGCAATAACAAGTAACAATCGAGCAACTGGTACCACACCACTTAAATCAACAACAAAAAAACAATCGTGTCATGGATGAACCTAGAATCAGCCTACCGAAAGCATGAATGAAGAATATATTGCTGGATGAAAAAATAGCCAACAAAGCTTATGAGTTTGTGTTCAGGGTCTCTCCTAAGAAAGAAAACGATGCCAACAAAGCCTCTAGATAAGTAATGAAAGTAGAGTGGTAATCTTTAAGGTATAGGGCTACAGATTATTTCGGGGGACAACCTTCAAAAATTCTTGATGGATGAAGGGCCAAGAACACAACTGCTCTGGATCTTAGTGTACGACATAAAATAGAAACATTCCTTGGAAGATCCCAATAAAACTAACCACAAAGATGAGGTGCATTAGCTACTAGGCTTGGTCCCAACAAAACTAAGTAAACTAATTTCAAATAAAACCAGCAGACAAAGATTCATCATGTAAACGGTCATCTCGCAAAAAAGGGGCAAAACTAGTCTGTAACTAGGATATCAAAAAGGGTCAAAACTAGTCTTCATTACAGTAATGAAATAAAGTTCTAAAGCACACACAAAAATTAGCAGCTACACCTTTCAGCTCAAGCAACAAGTAATCTGAAAGTTGGCATATGGATTTATATTTCAATGACATACATTCATAGTTGAGAAGAACTGATTAAGTATGCACTTCCATAAAAAGCATATGAAACAACAGTACTACAAATGTTTCATAAGAAACAGTTTGTCATCAATGATAAGTATTACATATTAAACAATGGTCACAACGTCAAGAAACCTAGGAGAACTGAAAAGGAAAGAAAATCAATGCATATGAAACATTGGTCTGATATATATTTCAGTTCCCTACGCGCTACGGAAGAACTACTATTGACCAATGCATATGAAACTTGTGTGAAGCAACATCAGTAGAAAAATATAACAATCATTTTCTATTTCTTCTAATATACTAAGCATTGCTTACATTTCTTTCATTTTCTAATATCCAACACTGATGCATCAATCCTACCTCCTTCTGGACAAGTAGTTTGTACAAGAAAATAAAACATTCCTAGATCTAGCATTGTGTAGTTCTTCTGGACAGCCACTAAAACATCAGCAACCAAATATTGTGTACTGATGTAGGTGTTTACTGGTGATTAACAATGGTGGGAATGATCTGAGAGAACGAGGCGGTGCTCACTTCCTGGATATGGATGTTCAAGTTCATCAGTGACGGTGAAGGCATGAACTCGAGAAAGATAGAGGTTGCAGAGGGGGAGAAGGAGGAGGGGGCTAACCTTGACCGGAGGAGGTAGAAAACAACCACAAAACCATCACCGTCGTGGTCGCCGAAGGGGGTCGAAGCTTCGAGGTGGAGGGGAGATCCGGGGAAGGCGGACGATGACGGCTGCGGTCCGTCGCCGTCGCTGGAGGGGAGGATGTTGGATCCTGAACACCAGAGGGAGGGGTCGGGGGGCGTCGCTTCTGTCGTCGGCGGAAGGAGCTCGGAGGCGGCGGTGACGGATCTTGGTCGACGGTGCGTTGTTCACTCGTGTGCCACTCGAGCCGTGGCTTTCCTCCCCGACCTGTCGGGTCGTGGCTTTCCTTCCCGTGGTAAGGTCGTGGGTCGGGCAGGGTTAACCCTCGGAGGATGCGGTCCAAATGACCATCTCGATTTCCCTGGGCCAACTCGGCCCGTGGTTCTTTGGCCTGGGGAAACAACGGGGATCCCCCGGGGATACCTTGCAACCAAACGAGGCCTGAAAGGTTTTGATATTTTGAACTTTCTAGTGTGTTTCCGTGGTTCACTGTGAAAAAGGGATGCTCAGACTTCAGAGTGATTTGGCCATTTGGGGCTTGAAAATTTGAGTCTTCTATAATAAACAAGTGTTCCTGGTACGCCGCCGCCAATTATAAACCGTCGTGTGCAGTACAGGGAACATAATGTGAAGGTTTAAACAGTTGAAAAGAAACACATCTACTCAAACAATCTAAAGGATACAGGAATTGCTTATAATTAGTAAGAAAAAGTTTCCGGTACTGCTTGTTTTATTTGACGGTATCACAATGGTACCGCAACATGGATCTGAGGAGGCATGGGCTTGGTGTCATGGCAAAGGGTCTGCAGGCCAAAAGAGCTAGGCGGGCTCGGTGTGTTGGATCAGAGGAGGCATGGGCTGGTTTGAGATATGTTGGGAGTGGCTCAGACGGACCGATCCCACCAGACCTTGGCAAGCTTTACCGATGACAAGCGACCCGCAAGTTCAGACGACGTTTACCAGCTTGGTCCACTGGCGACTAGGCTCAGGCGACAAGGTGCTATTTTCGAAAGATAGATGGATGGACGGAGCCACGATCGATGAGATTGCCGCGGGTATCAACACACTAATCCGCACCCAAACTGTCAACAGAAGATCAGTGAAGGAGGGTTTGCTGAACCATAGATGGGCATCTGACATTACAGGAGAGCTTTCCATAGATGGCATGGTTCAGCTGATCCAGTTGTGAGATCATGTTGTCCATTCAGCTCGACCCTAACCAGCAGGATGTGGCGACTTGGCCTTGGAACGAGCGTGGCGTCTACACTTCAGCATCGGCTTACAAGATGCTTTTCATGGGTATGATAAAGGCTGCCTTCGCGAGCTAGATCTGGAAGTGTTGGGCGCCACTAATCATGAAAATATTCATGTGGCTGGCGATCCAATATCGCGTATGGACCTCTGGCCAGAGGCTTAGACATGGTCTGCAAGAAGAGCGAGCAACATGCTTCCTTTGCGACCAAGAGGAGGACACTGTTGACCACATCATGCTCTAGTGTGCATATTCCAGGCAAGTTTGGTTCATGACATTCACCTAGACCAGGATAGATCCATTGCTTACGCCCGAGGGTACCGAATCTTTGGAGAAATGGCGAGGCACTACACGCAAGCGCATCCCCCAAGCACGCCGCAAAGATTTTCACTCGCTGGTGATCTTGGTATGTTGGAGCCTTTGGAAACAAAGGAACAACCGTGTGTTTCGCAATGCAGCTAGTTTGATGAGTGCTACAGACCTGGAAACAAAAAATCTTTGAGGAGCTACGTATGTGGACCTAGCAGGAGGGAGAGGAGTAAGGGTGTGGTGTGAGTAGTAGCTTTGGGTGGCAGGAGCTGGAGCTGGAGTGGTAATTTGCCTTGGGCGTTCCGTGGCTTTCAGGCTTCCTAATTTTGTACATACTTTTTCTATCTTCTATAAAGTTATGGTACGCAATTTGCATACTCTAAAAAACGGTATCACAACTTTTTAACCATTTTTTATGAATCGTAAGAACCGGGCCGGATGTCTAAAACCCCTCAAACTGGTTCGGATGTCCGAAATCCCTCAAAGCGGCACCAAATCGAGGGGAGGTGTGTGGAAGTCTGGACGTTCGTCGGGTAGGACTCTAATAACACGGGCCCATCAAAAATGAGGCGGAGCCTGCTCAACAATTTCGCCACTCTTTTCCCACAACATGTTGTCTTTTCCCACTGCCTCCGCCCCATTCACTGCCCCCTTGTCCCGCTGACCGCCGCCGCAATGGAGCCATCCGAGGAGCGGATAATGATGTTAGACCAAACAATTTTTTTAAATGTTCAACA
The DNA here is from genome assembly GCF_002162155.2 of Triticum dicoccoides. NCBI lineage: Eukaryota > Viridiplantae > Streptophyta > Magnoliopsida > Poales > Poaceae > Triticum > Triticum dicoccoides. The sequence goes on from NC_041392.1 coordinate 294,051,147, forward strand.
TGTATTCATGAAAATGTTCAAAACAAGTATTTTAAAAAACGTACATCGTGTATTTAAATATATTCAACGTGTATCATAAAAATGTTCCACATGTTGGGGAACGTAGTATTTCAAAAAAAAATCTACGATCACGCAAGATCTATCTTGGTGATGTATAGCAACGAGAGGGGAGAGTGTGTCCACGTACTCTCGTAGTCCGAAAGCGGAAGCGTTTAGTAACGCGGTTGATGTAGTCGAACGTCTTCGCGATCCAACCGATTCTAGCACTGAACGTACGGCACCTCCATGTTCAACACACGTTCAACACGATGACGTCCCTCGAACTCTTGATCTAGTTGAGGACGAGGGAGAGTTCCATCAGCACAACGGTGTGGCGACGATGATGATGAAGTTACCGGCGCAGGGCTTCGCCTAAGCACTACGACGATATGACCGAGGCGGGTAACTGTGAAGGAGGACACCGCACACGGCTAAGAGAATACTTGATGTGCCTTTGGGATGCCCCCCTCCCACGTATATAAAGGAGGGGGGAAGAGGAGGCCGACCCAAGGAGGGCGCGCCAAGGGGGGGAGTCCTACTTGGACTCCCGGTCCAAGTAGGATTCCCCCCCACCCTTTCCTATTCCAACTAGGAGAAGGAGGGAAGGAGGAAGAGGGGAGAAGGAAAGAGGGGGGCGCCGCCCCCTCCTGGTCCAATTCGGACAAGCCATGGGGGGCACCCCTTGAGGCCCTTCTCTCCTTCCCCCTAAAGCCCATTAAGGCCCATTACTCCCCCGGGGGTTCCGGTAACCTCCCGGTACTCCGAAAAATACCCGAAACACTTCAGAACCATTCCGGTGTCCGAATATAACCTTCCAATATATCAATTACCTCTCGACCATTTCTAGACTCCTTGTCATGTCTGTGATCTCATTCGGGACTCCGAACAAACTTCGGTCATCAAATCACATAACTCATAATACAAATCGTCATTGAACGTTAAGCGTGCGGACCCTACGGGTTCAAAAACTATGTAGACATGACCGAGACACATCTCCGGTTAACAACCAATAGTGGGACCTAGATGCTCATATTGGATCCTACATATTCTACGAAGATCTTTATCGGTCAAACCGCATAACAACATACGTTGTTCCCTTTGTCGTCGGTATGTTACGTGCCCGAGATTCGATCATCGATATCATCATACCTAGTTCAATCTCGTTACCGGCAAGTCTCTTTACTCGTTTTGTAATGCATCATCCTGTAACCAACTCATTAGTCACATTGCTTGCAAGGCTTATAATGATGTGCATTACCGAGAGGGCCCAGAGATACCTCTCCAATACTCGGAGTGACAAATCCTAGTTTTGATCTATGCCAACTCAACAAACACCATCGGAGATACCTGTAGAGCATCTTTATAATCATCCAGTTACGTTGTGACGTTTGATAGCACACAAGGTGTTCCTCCAGTATTCGGGAGTTGCATAATCTCATAGTCAGAGGAACATGTATAAGTCATGAAATAAGCAATAGAAATAAAACTAAATGATCATTATGCTAAGCTAACGGATGGGTCTTGTCCATCACATCATTCTCTAATGATGTGATCCCGTTCATCAAGTGACAACACATGTCTATGGTTAGAAAACTTAACCATCTTTGATTAAGGAGCTAGTCTAGTAGAGGCATACTAGGGACACTCTGTTTGTCTATGTATTCACACAAGTACTAAGTTGCCGGTTAATACAATTCTAGTATGAATAATAAACATTTATCATGATATAAGGAAATATAAATAACAACTTTATTATTGCCTCTAGGGCATATTTCCTTCACCACGTGTATATTACAAATGCACAATGTGTATTAAAAAATAGACATGTGTTGAAATGAAAATAAAAATAATAAACCCAGAGAAAAACGGTAAAGAAACGCCAAAAATCGAAGAAAAGCCGGTGAAGAAAAAAGGAAAAAGGTAAGAAAAACACCGAGAAAAACTAGAGCTAGAGGCGTTACACTAGTGGGTTGACCCACTCCCTCGCGGCTAGAGGCGAGACCGAGTTACGTCTAGCGACGGACGAGAAATAGGCCTGCCGCTCGCGAAGAGCGATACATAGGGCGTGTTTGGTTGTCATCTACGAATTTGTCTGCATTGCATACATATCCCAATTGGGCTTGGCTAAGGGAAAACAGGCAAAAAATCAAAATCTGCACCTCGTTTGGTTGCCTGCATCGAGGCTGCCTACACCAGTGGATTGGTTTGGCACGCCGTTCGGTGTCCTGCATTGTTTCCACTCATGTAGCTACACATTGTATGGTTGCATACACGTGATATGATTGAGAGTTAACACTTACCGTTAACACGCAAGTTACACTAGAGTGCCTCACGACTGCGGTGGACGGTGACCGTGGCGCCGCGTCCGACATGATGGAGTCGCGGGCGAGCGTTACAGTTAACACAGAGTTGCACTAGAGTGCCTCGCAACTACGATGGGCGGTGACCGTGGCGTCGCGTGCGACATGACGGTGTCACGGGCGAGCGGTCCTATCGGTGCTGCGGTGAACTAGTTGCCAGCGTCGTCGCCGCGAAGAAAGTTCGTGCAGAGGAGTGCTGAGGTAGAGGACGGGGAAGGAGAAATGTAGTGCATGTTAGACCACATTGACTGTGGTGGACGGTGACCGTGGCACCGCATCCAACACGACGAGCACGGAGTCGTGGGTGAGTGACCCCGTCAACGTCACGATGAACTAGTTGCTAGCGTCGTCACCATGGAGAAAGTCCAGCGAAGGGAGGAATAGAAGGGCGCTGAGGCAGATGCATGACAGAGGAGAAAAAATACAGTGCAAATGCCATGGCAGCGTCAGTGTAGTAGGACAAGGAATATGAGGCCGAAAGGAACGGCGTCGGGGACGGCACCGGTGTAGTAGGACGCCGTGAGGAGGCCGAGAGGAACAATGCCAACGATGGCGTCAGTGTAGTACGATGTGGGCGAGAAGGCCGAGAGGAAAAACATTGAAGATGGCGTTAGTGTAGTACGATGCGGGTGAAGAGGCCGAGAGGAAGATCACGCCGTCGGTGGTGACAGTGTAGCAAGACACTAGAGAGGAGGTCGAGAGGAACAACGCCGACGATGGTGATAGTGTAATAGGACGTGGGAGAGGAGGCCGAGAGCGGGATTAGAAGGGATGAAGAAGATTAAGGAGTGTCATTGAAATATATCACACGCATATGCATATGTATAGTTCGTGAGGAAGATATAGATCTACTCGTCTGAGATTGTCGAAACAGAAAGAAAACATGCAGCATGAAAGTCGTGTGTAACTGTGAGATGAAGCTACTGGTGAACGGAAATTTCAAACGGTCAACTGTGCGCGATGAATGTAACAAAATTTGTCCAAAATAGCTTCAAACATGAACACAAAATTAAACATTTACAATGAATGAACCACGAACCAGTCATCTGAATGGAACCACAACATCGTAGTGTTTTTTTGTTCATGTAAACCTTACATCGAATCGAAGCACTGTTGTGTAGATTAGAATGGACTAATAAAAGTAGACGAGATTAGGAGTTAAACGAACAGACATGTGCATCTTCAAGTACACCCATACACGAGACAAAACAAGATTTCATCACTAGACCAACCCACCTGCGCTCGACTGCATCCCTCGAGCCTAGTTCGCTGAAAACTGCCGATTTAGCGTTCCGACCAAGATAGACCCGGAGGTGGATTAAGGTTCGTGCTATGCAGACCCAACAATGAATGCATGCAACTAAACATACCAAATTCTTTTCACACATATGTCTTTTCTTTTGATGGAAAGACCTTTATGGCTAGCTTTATTAAACTCAAATAATGCACATCATCTACTCAAAATTTAGCGATAGTACTGGAGGTGCATCGATCCATAAGAAAAAGGGGTGTTTGCACGCCCCCACTCTGCTAGCTCATGAGCAACTACATTTGATTCTTTATTACGGTGCTCAATAGTAACCTCCCTAAACTTTTATAATAACTCTATGCAATTATCTAAAATTGTAGCCACCACCATAGAATGTACCTCATTCACATGTATAGCATCGACCATGATAGAATTGTTCATCCTTACCAAAACATTATTGCACCCCATGTTTTGAATTAACTTTAGCCTTTTAAATAATGCCGCCGCTTCCGCAAAGACAACATCTGCCACATGCTCAAGACGAAGTGCATGCAGCCTATCAAACCCGCCCATAATGTTTTAGGTGACTTGATTTTCCTGGCTCGCAGGAACGCGGTCCGGCCCGGCCCAGCCCTGTGGACGAGGACGTTTGCTTTGGTATGTCGACAGCGACAGCTTGCTTCTAGATGTCCTCAGAAGGGCAAAAGAAAATCTGGCTTCTAGATGGAAATTAGGGCCGACGCACACACCGCCAGAATTCGGTGTGCTCTCCGCCGTACTAGGAGCAAGAAGTCGGCCGAACCCGCGGGCGCGCGTCCCTATCGTGTCGCGTTGCCCCACCCGCGCGCCAGCCATTCAGTGGGCACCGCCGCGCCCAAACCCAAAACAGCCAGGATATTATTATATTAATCCCGAATCGACGTGGAGATCCCGGCCCTTGCCTTGCGCGAGGCGAACAGGCATGGCTATGGTAGGCACCCACGGCCACATGACGCCGACGTGCACCTCGCTCGCTCCCTCTGTCGACCCACGGGGCCACGCCCCAGCCAGATCACGATGATGCCGCCGCTGACTCACAGCCCCGACCTCCCACAAAAACAAATATCAATCAGCGCGAAGCAGTCCGCTGCGTTATAAAAACAAACCCGGCCGGAAGCCAACCGCATTCCCGTCTCACCTGCCTACTTTTCCTCTGCTCCCCCAACCCATCCTCCGTTCTCTCTTCTCAGATTTGTGGGTTCGTGTCATGATTTCACCGCCCCCGGTGATGCAATCCTCCGCGGCGAGGCCCGCGCTGGCCGGGTTCCTCCAGGCCGCCGCCTGCTCCAGCTCCCGCCGGTCGGTCCGGTGCGCGGTGGCCGTCGCGTCGGCGGAGCCGGCCGGGAGGTGCACGCTGTACGAGGTGCTCGGGCTGCGGGCCGGCGCCACGGGCGGCGAGATCAAGGCCGCGTACCGGCGACTGGCTCGGGAGCGGCACCCGGACGTGGCCGGCGCGGCCGGCGACGACTTCATCCGCCTGCACGACGCCTACGCCACGCTCTCCGACCCGGACGCCCGCGCGCGCTACGACCGCGACGTCGTCGTGCAGGCCTACGCGCAGCCGCCCGCTTCCAGGCCGAACGGCGTCTGGGGCCGGCCTCGCCGCACGTGGGAGACAGACCAGTGCTGGTAGGTCCGACCTCCATCGATCCAGAGCTTCGGCCTTGTGAATAGCCACCACTATAGCAGCGCTCTTCCCCACGCGCGGCCATGGCCGCTCACCATAGATTTTTTGTTACGGTGACCCAACCATGCGTCTGTACATGTAAATCCCCACCTCTTCTTGATCTTCTGAATGTTCAGTCATCTTCAGAATCAAAAATTAACCTGTGTTAATATGCAATAGCAGCATCAATCTGATACTGTACATTTCGGGTCGACATTGTTTTCCGGCGACCGAAGCCGTCTCTGTTTCTTGGCTGGCAAACCAGGATTGACGACGACGTGCTACCGTCGGGTTGTTTATTCGATGCCAGCCAACGATTGCCAATTGGGTGGGTGGCCTCAAATTTCCCTCCCCTGTCAAGGTCAAACGTGATCATCGACAACCGACGCCTCTGTCGGTCCACCTCTTCAATATACCACTAGCAATTGGTCCACCTCTTCAATATACCACTAGCAATTTGGATAAGGATTTTACTGATGCGTTGGCCTCTGTTAAGATCAAAATATGTGTCTAGGGCATATCTAGATGTGCTCTAGTTATTGCACATCTAAATGAGTGAATCAAGCAGAAGGCTGCCTGTAATGGAAGTATCATAGGTAGTATCATGCATGCCAACTAAGCAAGTTTGATAAGGTGGCGCAGAATTAAATGAAGAAAGAGAGGCTTGAGTATCATATTAAATGATGTGTTACTTTGTGTCATGCATGTCAATAAATGTAGTTCTCTGTGATACCAACTTATGATACTATGCATTAGGGACGTAGTATCATAGACTAGTATCATATGCATGATACTAGTATATGAGGCTAATCATAGTGGGAGTAACTTAGGTAGTAACATAGCGCATTTTAAGAAATTTTTGCTTATGTGGCAAGTAGTTAATGAGAGGTGGTAACATAATATGTTAATGTAACATAGCACTTTTCAAGACAAAATGAGTCTACAAGCTATTAAAAGAAACCACCTATGACACTACTACTATATTACTTTGCACTATGAAGGTAGTAATTTAGCCTAGTGTCATATGCATGACACTAGTATAAGTTATTCCCCACTATGGCCAGCCTGATACTCCCCATTACAACCAGCCTAAAAAGGAAAAAAAATTACACGAATCTCAATGTAACATCAATGACATATGACTTAGATGTGCAATATTTATGGCACATCTAGATGTGCTTTAGCAAAACTGTTAAAGTATAATCTGTAACTAAGGGAAATCTCTCTTTGTCCATTGAACGAGCGGTTGCACCCACACGGACGCCTGTGTCCGTCGCAACCGTCGCCTCTCTCCCGTCTGCTTGGAACCGATGCATCTCTTCAGGATCGTCGTGTCTCTCCAGGGGATATATATACTCCCTGTAACCATCATCAAAGGATCAATCAGTCTTTGATTTCAAACACGTTATCATGCACGTAGAACAACCAGTGAAGAGCGAAAGAGAAAAAGAAAAGGAGGGAAAGAGCACTCGCCGCCGGTGAGATGCCAAGCCTCGTCTCCTTCCTCCGCCTGATCCACGAGGATGGTCGTCGCTACGGTCGCCGTTTCCACGGACTGGGTAGACTCCGGCGATTCCGTCGCCAGGCTATCCGTCGCGCCGCTGAACGCGACCACCGTGGCGCTAGGAGAGGCGCTCGTGGTGCTCACCACACCCCGGGACACGGTCGCCGCGCCACAGGACGCGCCCACCGCGGTGCTCCCCGCGTCCATGGCCATGCGCACATGGGGCTCAACCCTCGGATGGTGGCCGACCTGAGCGCCCCGATGATGAACGGGGCCGCCGTTGCGCCTGGATCGCCCTCCGGATCTCCGCCTCCACCTCCTCCACCGGCCGCGTGGCTCCCGCCCGCGATACCAACGCCCCCGATGAGGCTGTTGGCCCGAGCCGTGGCCCTCCTGGCTACGCATCCGTCCCGATGCGCGCCATTGTGGACAAAGAGGCCACACTTGGCTTTGTGTCAGCGCCCACCAGCGTCATCCGCCTCGGAGTAGGGATGGAAGGTGCCGGCGTCAACTCCCCACCACCACTGGAGGCTACTACGGGCCCGGGCATCCACGCGGAGCAGCGCTTTGGCAGCCTCTTTGGACACGCTGTCGCGGTTCTCGACAACCTCCCCATTCGCCGCCCAGGCTCATGGGCTCCGGCGAACCTCGGCTTCGCCACCACTTCGCTGCGCCAGGCCTCCACCATCGCCGTCTCCTCTTCGGATGAGGAGGGCTCGGCGGCGACGAGCCGGTGACCACTAGAGACCAATGGGATGCGGCGGCGGCCGTCCCCCCCACTGGTAGCGCCGTGTCAGAGGAGGGGATCGAGTGGTGGTGCGGGCGTCGGATTATTCGACCCCTATCCGTAACCGCCCTCTCCCCCCTCTGCCTTATGCAGTGCGGCGGCAGTTGGGCCGGCCAAAGGTCGTGCAGGCCCAGGCCCAGGCGCCTGCGGGTCCTCCGGCTGCCTCATGTTGGCCGTGGACTTCATTCTTTTCTCTGTTTTTATTAGTCTAGTACTAATTATTCTACATGGTGTAGTTTTAGACTATATTTAGTACTGTTTTAGTACTACTATTTACATTTAGTCCAGTTCTAGATTTACTCTAGTTTAGAATTTGTGTAATTATTGGTGTGTTTATATTATGTAATAGCTTGATAATATAAATAAAGTACCGAATTTCATTCGGGAAAAATGACATGTTCTATGTGTTTACCACATCTCATATTTATTGAACATGTTTTTCCGATTGAGACCTTCTCTAGCATATCAAACTTGCAACTTTTTGAAAATTTCTCCCACACCTTATTTGGAACCACAAGGTAATGAGTTGTGATCTACTGCACATTTGCAGACTATCCTCTTTTACTATAAGGTCTACGCTTTGTCAATCCCGACAAACGATTACCTTCAATGTGTGTTCCTTGTATCTAAATTGTATCATACACAAGGTAATGTCCATGCAGCCTATTACTATGAGATCTAATTGATCTTCAAAGTGTTATATTCACACAATTGAGGTTGAGAATTTTTCAAGTTTACACTTGAGTATCAAATTTTTGCATTCTTATTACACAACCATGATGGTTTTTAATTTACGCCCGTAAATTAATTATCTCTGGTTTCCCATGTAGGCAAAGTGTGAGGCCCCCGATTTAATCGTACACTAATCATACACGCAAACGAGTACGATCAAGATCAGGGACTCACGGGAAGATATCACAACACAACTCTACAAATAAAATAAGTCATACAAGCATCATATCACAAGCCAGGGGCCTCGAAGGCTCGAATACAAGAGCTCGATCATAGACGAGTCAGCGGAAGCAACAATATCTGAGTACAGACATAAGTTAAACAAGTTTGCCTTAAGAAGGCTAGCGTAAACTGGGATACAGATCGAAAGAGGCGCAGGCCTCCTGCCTGGGATCCTCCTAACTACTCCTGGTCGTCGTCAGCGGGCAGCACGTAGTAGTAGGCACCTCCGGTGCAGTAGGAGTCATCGTCGACGGTGGCGTCTGGATCCTGGGCTCCAACATCTGGTTGCGACAACCAGGTAGAAGGGATAGGGGGGAAAAGAGGGAGAAAGCAACCGTGAGTACTCATCCAAAGTACTCGCAAGCAAGGAGCTACACTACATATGCATGGGTAAATGTGTAAAGGGCCATATCGATGGACTGAACTGCAGAAAGCCAGAATAAGAGGGGGATAGCTAATCCTGTCGAAGACTACGCTTCTGGCCACCTCCATCTTGCAGCATGTAGAAGAGAGTAGACTGAAGTCCTCCAAGTAGCATTCAATATCATAACCCTAACCGATGATCCTCCCCTCGTCGCCCTGTGAGAGAGCGACCACCGGTTGTATCTGGCACTTGGAAGGGTGTGTTTTATTAAGTATCCGGTTCTAGTTGTCATAAGGTCAAGGTACAACTCCAAGTCGTCCTGTTACCGAAGATCACGGCTATTCGAATAGATTAACTTCCCTGCAGGGGTGCACCACACATCCCAACACGCTCGATCCCATTCAGCCGGACACACTTTCCTGGGTCATGCCCGGCCTCGAAAGATCAACATGTCGCAGCCCTACCTAGGCACAACAGAGAGGTCAGCACGCCGGTCTAAATCCTATGGCGCAGGGGTCTGGGCCCATCGCCCATTGCACACCTGCACGTTGCGTACACGGCCGGAAGCAGAACTAGCCCCCTTAATACAAGAGCAGGCTTACGGTCCAATCCGGCGCGCGCCACTCAGTCGCTGATGTCACGAAGGCTTCGGCTGATACCACGACGTCGAGTGCCCATAACTGTCCCCGCGTAGATGGTTAGTGCGTATAGGCCAGTAGCCAGACTCAGATCAAATACCAAGATCTCGTTAAACGTGTTAAGTATCCGCGAACACCGACCAGGGCCAGGCCCACCTCTCTCCTAGGCGGTCACAACCTGCCCCGTCGCTTCGCCACAAAGATCCACACAAAGAGCCGTTGGGACAAAGGTCCTTTCAGCCCCCAATCCGTGAATCACTCGCGGGTGCTCCACAAGCCGACCCGTCTTTCGTCACCACATGTATCATGTATAAAGTATATAGTATATACCCGTGATCACCTCCCGAGTGATCACGGCCCGATAATATAGCATGGCAGACGGACAAGAATGTATGGCCACTGATGATAAACTAGCATCCTATACTAAGCATTAGGATTGCAGGTAAAGGTAACAACAATAGTAGCAAGGACAGGCTATGCATCAGAATAGGATTAACGGAAAGCAGTAACATGCTACACTACTCTAATGCAAGCGGTAGAGAAAAGAGTAGGCGATATCTGGTGATCAAAGGGGGGGGCTTGCCTGGTTGCTCTGGCAAGAGAGAGTGGTCGTCAACACCGTAGTCGTACTGGGTAGCAGCGGCGTCGGTCTCGGTGTCTAGCGAGAGAAGAGGGGGGGGGGAACAATAAATATAATGCAAACAAATGCATGTCGATGCATGACATGACAAAGCGTGATGCTAGGTGTGCCCTAACACGGTACGAGGTGGTACCGGTGAAGGGGGGAAACATCCGGGAAATTATCCCCGGTGTTTCGCGTTTTCGGACAAACGAACCGGAGGGGGAAAGTTGCATGTTCGCTATGCTAGGGATGCGTGGCAGATGAACGGGCTGCGTATCCGAATTCGTCTCGTCGTTCTGAGCAACTTTCATGTACAAAGTTTCTCCATCCGAGTTACAGATTATTTTATATGATTTTTCAAAGTTTTATTCATTTTCTGAAATTATTACTAATTCAAAATTAATAGACAAAATGCTATGGGTACCCAGCCCTGTGTACACAGAATGTACACAGAGGCTGACAAGTGGGCCAGGGGACCCAGTTGACCAATCAACATTTGACTGGTCAACAGGGGTGGGACCCCCTGTCATTGACTGTTTAGATAATTAGGGTTTAGGTTAATTAGCTAGGCTTAATTAGTTGTTTTAGTTTAATTAATCAAAATTAATTAAGTTAATTAATTCTTTAATTAATTAATTATTATTATTATTCCAATTCTTTCTTTCTTTTTTTATAAAGTTCTCAGGGTGGGCCCCACGTGCCATTGGCCCAGGGGCCTAACGGGGCGGCCTAAACGGGCGTTGGCGCCCAGATCGACAGACCGAGGGGGGGGAGGCGCCAGTCACGGGCGCGGCGAGGCCACGTCGGGGCAGCATCGGGGCTAGGCGGCGCGGTGGAGGGTGCACGGGGCGCAGGGGGAGGCAGGGCATGAGCGGGTGGAGGTGGCCGCCGGCGGAGGCAGGCGGACGCGGCGGCGGGGCATGTGCGCGTGGGTAGGCGGTGAGCCCGGGCGCGGCAGGGCT
>NC_041392.1:294062376-294062871 GCF_002162155.2 Triticum dicoccoides
GAGGTGGCCGCCGGCGGAGGCAGGCGGACGCAGCGGCGGGGCGTGTGCGCGCGGGTAGGCGGTGAGCCCGGGCGCGGCAGGGCTCAGGGACGGGGCGCGCCTGGGGCGCACGGGGCGCAGCTAGGCGTGGCGCAGGCGCGCGCGGAGGTGCGGGCGGCAGTACGGCGCGACGGAGGGGAAAGGGGAATGGGCACGGCCACGACGGAGCGTGCGCGCGATTCGGCAGCAAAGAGGAGGGGAGGGAGAGGCTCACGAGGCCGGTAGGAAAATGGCAGCGGTTGTCGGGGTGGTCGACGGAGACGACCGGGACGGAGAGGAGAAGCAGGCCAGCGGGGAAGAGGCGCCGGCGAGGTCGAGATCCGGCGGAGAGGTTCGGTGCGGCGACCCTGGAGGAGCGGGCGGGCGGAGGCGGCGGTCCTCAGGCACGGTGCGGCGCGGTCCGGCGATGGTGAACGGCGGCGCCGCCAACGGGGACGGCCCGATCCGATCTGGATC
>NC_041392.1:294063199-294071033 GCF_002162155.2 Triticum dicoccoides
GGGTTGCTTTGCCCTTTTTTTTCTGTTTTGTTTTTATCTATTTGCATTTCTGCTTTTAAACCTTTTAAATTATTTAGACATTTTATAAAAATGTGTTTGCTGCAACGTAATTACCTTTGTAATATTTGGCAACCACCGAACATTTTTGTTTCAAATTTTGAAAACTTTTATTGCCGACATTAATTTTAATTTTAAATTTGAATTTGACACGGTTTGAACTAACGGACGTTTAGCAACAGTAATCGGGATGACATGGCATGATTAGCGTGGGATTACTGTAGCAAGATTATCCGGGCGTTACAAATCTCCTCCACTACAAAAAATCTTGTCCCGAGATTTAGGAGGTAGAAGGAAACAGTGCGGGGTATTCATCACGAAGACGATCCTCGCGTTCCCAGGTGGCTTCGTCTTCAGAGTGATTCGACCACTGGACCTTGAGGAACTTGATCGCCTTCTGACGTGTGCGGCGTTCAGCTTGGTCGAGAATGCGGACCGGATGCTCTTTATAGAAGAGGTCTTGTTGCAATTCAAGCACTTCATGATCCACTGCTCGGATTGGGTTCTTGAAGCAGCGTCGGAGTTGTGACACGTGGAACACATCGTGAACCTGAGAAAGGTTCGGCGGAAGCTCCAGTTGATATGCCACCTTTCCACGCCTTTCGAGAATAGTGAAAGGACCAATATAGCGGGGAGCTAGCTTTCCTTTGATCCCTAAGCGGTGTGCACCCTTCATTGGTGTAACTCGAAGATAAGCCTTTTCGCCAGGTTGATAGACCATGTCTTGGTGATGACGGTCATACTGACTTTTCTGACGTGACTGAGCAGTCTTGAGATTCTCGCGAATAATGCGAACTAGTTCTTCGGCCTGTTGGATAATATCCGGACCAAAGAGTGGACGTTTCCCAGTTTCTGACCAGTTCAGAGGGGTTCGACACTTTCGTCCATATAGCACTTCGAAGGGGGACATCTTCAGACTAGCTTGATAGCTATTATTATAAGAGAACTCGGCATATGGAAGAGATTCCTCCCATTTCTTGCCGAATGAGATTACACAAGCTCGAAGCATGTCTTCGAGAATTTGGTTGACACGTTCAACCTGTCCTTGCGACTGAGGATGAAACGCAGTACTGAACGACAGATGAGTTCCCATAGCTTCTTGGAAACTCGCCCAAAACCTTGAAGTGAATAAGCTGCCACGGTCTGAACTGATAACCAGTGGAATACCGTGAAGTGAAACAATTCTGCCCATGTAGAGAGTAGCAAGCTGACTAGCAGTGATTGTCTCTTTGACTGCCAGAAAATGTGCAACTTTAGAAAGACGGTCAATGACGACAAGAATAGCATCATTAACTTTCTACGACTTGGGAAATCCGGTGACGAAGTCCATCTCAACATGGTCCCATTTCCACTCAGGAATAGAGATAGGTTGCAGAGTTCCAGCAGGCCTTTGATGCTCAGCTTTGATACGACGGCAAACGTCACACTCTGCAACATAACGAGCAATGTCCTGCTTCATATTAGACCACCAGAATCTTTGGCGAATATCCTGATACATCTTCGTACTACCAGGATGGATGGACAGAGGCGTATCATGAGCTTCTTGCATAACCCTTTTAGTCTTATCCAGGTTTTTCTTCGAACATAGTACCACTAGGCGGCCTTTGAAATACAAGGCGCCATCGTCGGCGATAGTGAAGAATGAGGGCTTTCCTTCTGCTAGATGGCGTTTAATCTTATGGACTTCAGAGTCGTAACCTTGAATAGTCTTTATACCAGCTATGAGATCTGGCACGACAGCCAGGGTATTTAGAGAACCCTTAGTAACAACAAGAAGATTCATCTTGCGGAACTCCGGGGGAGGGGGAGCGAGTGCTCCAGGAGGAACAATATGGAGGTTCAGCTTTCTAAATTCTTCGACAAGCGAGGGCTGAACTTTGTGAACCTGGAGGTGGTTGCAGTAAGACTTGCGGCTCAAGGCATCAGCCATTACATTAGTCTTTCCGGGGGTATATGATATACCCACGTCAAAGTCTGCAACAGTCTCCATCCATCTCTGCTGGCGAAGGTTCAGACCTGGCTAAGTAAACAGATACTTCAGACTTTGGTGGTCGGTGAAGATCTCACAACGATTACTGAGAAGGTAATGTCGCCACTGCTTTAGTGCATGAATGACATCAGCAAGCTCGAGGTCGTGAACTGGGTAGTTTTCTTCGTGAGGGCGCAGTTGACGAGAGGCATAAGCAATCACTCTGCGCTCTTGCATTAGGACACAACCTAATCCTTGACGGGAAGCGTCACAATAAATGACGAAGTCCTTCTTAGTATCAGGTGGAGCAAGCACGGGGGCAGAGGTCAACTTGTCTTTAAGCGCCCGAAAACTTTCCTGACACTTGCCTGTCCATTCGAACTTGACACCCTTATGCAACAGATTAGTTAGAGGCCTGGCAATCTTGGAGAAGTTCTCGATGAATCGACGGCAATAGCTGGCGAGGCCGAGAAAACTTCGGACTTGCTTCACATTCTTCGGAGGAGTCCAATCGAGAATAGCCTGAACTCATTCAGGGTTGATGGCAATACCATTCTTGGAGATGACATGCCCAAGATAGGTTACTTCGGGGAGCCAGAATTCACACTTGGAATACTTAGCATACAGTTGATGCTCTCGAAGTTTTTCCAGCACAAGACGAAGATGTGCAGCATGTTCTTCTTCGTTCTTGGAAAATACAAGGATATCGTCCAGATAAACCACAACAAACTTCGAGGTAATCCATGAATATATAGTTCATCAGACGAGAGAAGGTGGCGGGAGCATTCGTTAAGCCGAATGACATGACGGTGTACTTTTATGATCCATACCGAGTCACGAAGGCAGTTTTTGGGATATCCTCTTCACGAACACAGATCTGGTGGTAACCTAGCCTCAAATCGAGTTTGGAGAACACTGATGAGCCAGCCAGTTGATCATAAAGATCATTGATCCGAGGAAGAGGATATTTATTCTGAATGGTAGCTTGGTTTATAGGACGGTAGTCTTGGACTAATCGGTTTGTCCCATCCTTTTTCTTAACAAAGAGAGAAGGTGCTCCCCAAGGAGAGCAACTTGGGCGAATGAAACCTTTGACAAGAGATTTGTCGATTTCCTCCTTAAGCTCAATGAGTTCATGCGGCGGCATCTTATAGGGTCGTTTAGCTATAGGGGTGGTGCCGGGTTTCAAGTCGATGATGAACTCGACAGCTCTAGCAGGGGGAATCCCTGGAAGTTCTTCTGGGAAGATGTCTTGGAAATCATGAACGACGGGAATGTTTTCAATGCCCTCGAGTGGTGCAGCGTTCAACGCATTCACGACATAAAGTCGTTCCTCGGCGTTCTGAACTAGATGAGCTTGGTAAGCTATTATTTCGTCAGAAGGGTGTAGCAGATGGACGACCTTAGTGGCGCAAACTATAGAAGCAGTATGCACTTTCAACCAATCCATTCCCAGAATGAGGTCGATGTTAGACGACTTCAGGATAATGGGAGAGGCATAGAATTCCAGCCCTTTGATTTCCACGGGGACATCGATGCCAACCAGTGAGGTTTGACATTGTCCCAAGGGTTTTTTTTACCAATACCGAAGTGTTCATCTCCTCACATTTAACGTCATGCTTGTATGCAAAATCTTCTGACATGAATGAATGCGATGCTCCTAAATCGAATAAAACAGATGCAGGTACTGAGTTTACGAGGAGTGTACCCATCACGGTAGCAGGCTGGTCTAGAACTTCATTGAGATCAACGTGGTTGGCATGAACACGTCCATAAGACTTGGCATTGTTGTTGCGAGGCTGGTTGCTTCCACGGCCAGCTGTGGGGAGGGCCAGTTGATTCTGGTTCTGATTGCAATCCCTAGCACGGTGACCTGGCTGACCACACTTGTAGCAGAGACCATTATTGGGAGTGGGAACAGGAGCTTGTGGTGGTGGAGCTGGAAGTATTGGCTGCCTAGTTGGAGGAGCAGGCAGACGAGGTGCAGCATAGTTCTGCCTTGGGGCAGGTGCATTCGGCTGGTACATGCTGTTGGGAATCCATATCTTGCGCTTCTGTGAAGACGGGCCCGAAGATGAGCCCGTGTCACGGTTGCGCCTGTGAGAGCTCTGGTATTCCTGCAGACCAGTTTCGACATTGATGGCCTTGTTCACCAGAGTGGCGAAATCAGCAAAGTCATGCACTAGAAGTGCGAGCTGGATGTCAGCTTGAAGGCCATCATGGAACTTCTCCTGTCTGCGTGCATCAGTTGCAATGTCCTCTTCAGCATAGCAGGACAAGTCAAGAAACTCCCGCTGGTAAGCTTCCACAGTTTTGTTGCCTTGGGTGAGGTTGCGGAACTCACGTTTCTTTCGGTCCAT
Source organism: Triticum dicoccoides (assembly GCF_002162155.2). NCBI lineage: Eukaryota > Viridiplantae > Streptophyta > Magnoliopsida > Poales > Poaceae > Triticum > Triticum dicoccoides. The sequence continues at coordinate 294,067,586 of NC_041392.1, forward strand.
GACTCCCTGAGGAATGAAGCGAGCACGAAAGGCAGCTTGGAAGTCTGGCCAGGTGATGATTGTTCCAGCTGGCAGAGTACGCCTGTGGCTGTCCCACCATTGAGCTGCGGGTCCTTTCAGGAAGAAGGAAGCAAAGGTGACATAGCTGGCAGGGGCTACATCAGCAGACTCCATCTCATGGGTGATGTCACGGAGCTAGTCATCAGCATCCAGAGGCTGAGTCGAGCTACGGTACACGGTTGGGTTGAGGCGCATGAAATCCTGCAGAGTCACTTGGGCTGGCTGATGGTTCATATTGGGGCGAGGAAACTGAGCCATTATATTCTCCATGAACTGACGATTCAGCTCAAACTGTTGCATCATCCCAGCCATGTACTCAGGCAGTGGTGGGGCGTTGCCACCACGACCACGACCACCTGGTCTAACCATCCTGCTAATATTTAACAGGGGTAGTTCAGCATTGAGAAATTTGCAAAAACAAGAATCATTCATGATGAAACATGCACAACGAAAGCAGCACGATAGATACTACATAGTAGTCGGCATACCTTACAAAAGAGATCATGCATAGAGTTCGTTACACAGTGTTCAGTACATAGGCTAAGACATCATAGGCGGCACACAGGCTCGCGGCGGATGCATCTAACACTAATAAGCAAGTCTACGTCAGTCCCATGCGGTACTGCGGAGGTAGGTGTAGCCTGACAGCTGGTAGTGACGCGAAGGGAAGACCTCCGCGCGAGTAGCCTGGGGTCCGCGGATACTCTGGTGCGGAACCCGATGCGTAGGTGGCAGGAGAGGACCCAATGCAGGAGAGTAGCCTCCCACATCTGGCCAGCCGACGCCCTGGGGCATCACGGTCCTGGCAGGGTAGACCGCAGAACGCGACGGATCACCAGATCGGACAGAGGGGTGCAACAACGTCAGAGCACGGTACAGGTGCTGACGGGTTGTGTACAACTCGTGGCGAAGAGCTCGGTTAGCTCTATCCAGCCCATCAGCATGCAGAACCAGGTTCTGATGGTAGAAGGGCTCTCGGGTGACAGTGGAGTAGGCAGCAGTGTAGTATCCCTCCGCACCAATATCGGATGCGATAGCAATGTGCCTGAAGGGGGAGGTGTCCAACTCCTGATACTCTCCACGAAGACGTGTCAGAGCAGCATAAGCAGCATCGTGGACCGCCATATCGATAGTCACTCCAACACCATGAGGAGTGTGCAACACAGTAGTGGAGTCATACTCCAGAGAGTAGAGGTGGACGATGGCACGGTACTGCTCTTGGTTGAAGTCCTGATACTCCTCATAGATGGTGTACTCAGGGTGCCAGCGATAACCCAGATAGGTCATCATCTCAACCAACACAACAGGTGATCCTGAGGCACCAATGGCCGTCGTGTGGCGCACGACCTGCCTCGTGGGTTCCATCTGAAAACAAGGATGTTTTCACAGGAGTCAAATGACAATGTGGATAACGTTCAAATACTACTCTAAAGAATAACTAGGGCTTATCCAACTTTGGGGTGAACGTGGTCACGGGATCCTAGTGTTTAGAGTTAGTAAAATCGTTTAACCCGAGTAGGAGAGAGTTCAGAGTCCCAGAGTAAGGATCGAGGAGTAAAAGATCCTAATACCACCCAGATGGCGACGTGGGCCCGTAAGGCACACAACCATGTTAATAAAAGTTTTGTAATGTCTAGACTCAACTTCGGCCAAGGAGTGTGGAAGGGGGATTCCTACAGGCAGCCGGCTCTGATATCAACTTGTGACGCCCCCGATTTAACCGTACACTAATCATACACGCAAACGAGTACGATCAAGATCAGGGACTCACGGGAAGATATCACAACACAACTCTACAAATAAAATAAGTCATACAAGCATCATATTACAAGCCAGGGGCCTCGAAGGATCGAATACAAGAGCTCGATCATAGACGAGTCAGCGGAAGCAACAATATCTAAGTACAGACATAAGTTAAACAAGTTTGCCTAAGGAAGGCTAGCATAAACTGGGATACAGATCGAAAGAGGCGCAGGCCTCCTGCCTGGGATCCTCCTAACTACTCCTGGTCGTCGTCAGCGGGCAGCACGTAGTAGTAGGCACCTCCGGTGCAGTAGGAGTCATCGTCGACGGTGGCGTCTGGATCCTGGGCTCCAACATCTGGTTGCGACAACCAGGTAGAAGGGATAGGGGGAAAAGAGGGAGAAAGCAACCGTGAGTACTCATCCAAAGTACTCGCAAGCAAGGAGCTACACTACATATGCATGGGTAAATGTGTAAAGGGCCATATCGGTGGACTGAACTGCAGAAAGCCAGAATAAGAGGGGGATAGCTAATCCTGTCGAAGACTACGCTTCTGGCCACCTCCATCTTGCAGCATGTAGAAGAGAGTAGACTGAAGTCCTCCAAGTAGCATTGCATATCATAACCCTAACCGATGATCCTCCCCTTGTCGCCCTATGAGAGAGCGACCACCGGTTGTATCTGGCACTTGGAAGGGTGTGTTTTATTAAGTATCTGGTTCTAGTTGTCATAAGGTCAAGGTACAACTCCAAGTCGTCCTGTTACCGAAGATCATGGCTATTCGAATAGATTAACTTCCCTGCAGGGGTGCACCACATATCCCAACACGCTCGATCCCATTTGGCCGGACACACTTTCCTGGGTCATGCCCGGCCTCGGAAGATCAACACGTCGCAGCCCTACCTAGGCACAACAGAGAGGTCAGCACGCCGGTCTAAATCCTATGGCGCAGGGGTCTGGGCCCATCGCCCATTGCACACCTGCATGTTGCTTACGCGGCCGGAAGCAGAACTAGCCCCCTTAATACAAGAGCAGGCTTACGGTCCAATCCGGCGCGCGCCACTCAGTCGCTGATGTCATGAAGGCTTCAGCTGATACCACGACGTCGAGTGCCCATAACTGTCCCCGCGTAGATGGTTAGTGCGTATAGGCCAGTAGCCAGACTCAGATCAAATACCAAGATCTCGTTAAACGTGTTAAGTATCCGCGATCACCGACCAGGGCCAGGCCCACCTCTCTCCTAGGCGGTCACAACCTGCCCTGTCGCTTCGCCACAAAGATCCACACAAAGAGCTGTTGGGACAAAGGTCCTTTCAGCCCCCAATCCGTGAATCACTCGCGGGTGCTCCACAAGCCGACCTGTCTTTTGTCACCACATGTATCATGTATAAAGTATATAGTATATACCCGTGATCACCTCCCGAGTGATCACGGCCCGATAATATAGCATGGCAGACGGACAAGAATGTATGGCCACTAATGATAAACTAGCATCCTATACTAAGCATTAGGATTGCAGGTAAAGGTAACAACAATAGTAGCAAGGATAGGCTATGCATCAGAATAGGATTAACGGAAAGCAGTAACATGCTACACTACTCTAATGCAAGCGGTAGAGAAAAGAGTAGGCGATATCTGGTGATCA
>NC_041392.1:294071251-294072230 GCF_002162155.2 Triticum dicoccoides
AGAGAGTGGTCGTCAACACCGTAGTCGTACTGGGTAGCAGCGGCGTCGGTCTCGGTGTCTAGCGAGAGAAGAGGGGGGGGGGAAACAATAAATATATTGCAAACAAATGCATGTCGATGCATGACATGACAAAGCGTGATGCTAGGTGTGCCCTAACGCGGTACGAGGTGGTACCGGTGAAGGGGGGAAACATCCGGGAAATTATCCCCGGTGTTTCGCGTTTTCGGACAGACGAACCGGAGGGGGAAAGTTGCGTGTTCGCTATGCTAGGGATGTGTGGCGGATGAACGGCTGCGTATCCGAATTTGTCTCGTCGTTCTGAGCAACTTTCATGTACAAAGTTTCTCCATCCGAGTTACAGATTATTTTATATGATTTTTCAAAGTTTTATTCATTTTCTGAAATTATTACTAATTCAAAATTAATAGACAAAATGCTATGGGTACCCAGCCCTGTGTACACAGAATGTACACAGAGGCTGTCAAGTAGGCCAGGGGGACCCAGTTGACCAGTCAACATTTGACTGGTCAACAGGGGTGGGACCCCCTGTCATTGACTGTTTAGATAATTAGGGTTTAGGTTAATTAGCTAGGCTTAATTAGTTGTTTTAGTTTAATTGATCAAAATTAATGAAGTTAATTAATTCTTTAATTAATTATTATTATTATTATTATTATTCCAATTCTTTCTTTCTTTTTTTTATAAACGTTCTCAGGGGCGGGCCCCACATGCCATTGGCCCAGGGGCCTAACGGGGCGGCCTAAACGGGTGTTGGCGCCCAGATCGACAGACCGAGGGGGGGGGCGCCAGTCACGGGCGCGGCGAGGCCACGTCGGGGCAGCACCGGGGCTAGGCGGCGCGGTGGAGGGTGCATGGGGCGCAGGGGGAGGCAGGGCATGAGCGGGTGGAGGTGGCCACCGGCGGAGGCAGGCGGACGCGGTGGCGGGGCGTGTGCGCGCGGGTAGGCGGTGAGCCCGGG
>NC_041392.1:294073206-294092069 GCF_002162155.2 Triticum dicoccoides
TGCCCTTTTTTTCTGTTTTGTTTTTATCTATTTGCATTTCTGCTTTTAAACCTTTTAAATTATTTAGACATTTTATAAAAATGTGTTTGCTGCAACATAATTACCTTTGTAATATTTGGCAACCATCGAACATTTTTGTTTCAAATTTTGAAAACTTTTATTGCTGACATTAATTTTAATTTTAAATTCGAATTTGACGCGGTTTGAACTAACGAACGTTTAGCAACAGTAATCGGGATGACATGGCATGATTAGCGTGGGATTACTGTAGCAAGATTATCCGGGCGTTACACAAAGATGATTGTCAAAGAGTTTGAGGAGCTTGCCCTCAATGCCCACAACTACCCTACATGGGCTATGGACATCAAGATCAGTCTTGCGTCCCCTGGGATAGCGCGTGCAATACAACCACTGGAGACTCCTCTCCTGGCTGGGGCCATGCCACTGACAGAACAGCAGAACTATGCTGCTTTATTCATTATAAGGCACCATATTCATCCAGATCTCAAGTCTGAGTATTTACAGGAGGAATCTCCTAGTACTCTGTTTCTGGCCCTCAAAACGAGGTATGAACAACAGAAGGCAGTAGTCCTGCCGGAAGCACTCCATGATTGGACTCATCTCCGTCTTCAGGATTTCAAGTCCATCGGTGAGTACAATCATGCTGCTCATAAGATATGAAGGAACCTACTGAGGGGGAGAAGATAGAGAAAACTTTGTCTACTATGATCCCTTCAGATAGGATCCTCCAACAGCAATGCCGTGCTCGTAACTACACTGTCTATTCCGAGCTTATTCACATGTTACTTCAGGCTGAAAAGCATGATGAGCTACTCGCTAAGAATGGCTCTCAGCGCCCAGTTGGGGCACAACCTTTACCTGAAGTTCACTTGAATGTTGCAAATAGACAAAAGTTTAATGGTACCTCTCGGGGTAAACAATCCAATTTCGAGCATAAGCGAAAGCGCAATGGGAACAGGAGATCTAGATATCCATGCAAGGGAAAAGGCACTCCAAAGCCCAGGTTTGATAATTCTAAGCTTTGCAACAAGTGTGGTACACGCATTCTACTGAAAAGTGCACAATGGCCAAGCATCTGGTTATGCTGTACCAGCAATCTCGGGGACGCAAAGCACCTCAAGGGAAAAGGTTTAAAGCCAACTTCAACCTTCAACCTTCATCCAGATAGTGCAAAAGGATCTGGTGGTTCACACGATGTTCCTCCTGGATCGAGCAACGCCGTGGTTGCTTATCTGCCTGAGGATACCGCTGAAATGGAGAACACGTTGATTGAGTACACCACAAACAACGTGTTTGGCGACTTCGACTAGTCCCTCAATCTCCTTAGTGATCTACTTAATTATATCCATTTGTGATGATTGTAATAAGAACATAAGTTTGTTGTTGTCTTTATATTGTATTGTATCAGCACATTTGATATAATAAAGATTGTATTCTATGTATTAACATGAGGTTTTCTTATTGAAAATTCTTTTGTTTTATATAGTTTTCTACGGGGAGAATCTGATGGAAGAGAAATTATGCCTTGTGGACAGTGGTACCACAAACTTACCGAGGGAGAAAAAACATTTCCAAACTCTGAAAAAGATGAATGGGGATATTCTAACTATCGCTAGACGCGATACAGTGATTGTTGGTACTGGACGTGCCATATTCACCCTCCCAAGTGGTACACAAGTGACGATTGAGGATGCTTTATTGTATCCTGAGTCATCACGTACCCTGGTCAGTTATCGAGATATCCGTTAGAATGGTTTTCACATTGAAACTCATGAAGACAACAAAGAGGAGTATTTACTCTTCACTAAAGATGACGGATATGGCAAAAAGGTACATGAGAAAATTATTTCTCCATCGTCTGGTTTGTACTATACGTACATCAAACCCGTGGAACATGTTGCATACAAAGTATTTTTTAGAATGTTAACGCATTCCAAACCTGGCATGATCGCCTAGGCCATCCTGGATTAGGGATGATGAGAAAAATTACTAGCAATTCCATTATTCATAATTTGCTTGAGTCAAAATTTCCTCAATCTTCTGATTTTGTGTGCACATCTTGTGCCACGGGAAAGCTAATTTTGAGGCCCTCGCATCTCAAAATACAAGCTGAACCACTTCAGTTCCTTGAACGTATTCAAAGAGACATTTGTGGTCCCATTCAGCCATTATCTGGACCTTTCCGGTATTTCATGGTTCTGATTGACGCATCTACACGATGGTCAAGTGTGTGTCTTCTATCCACACGAAACCATGCATTTTCCAAGATAAAGAGGCAAGTCATTAAGTTGCAAGCCCATTATCCTGAAAGTCGAATTAAGTCAATTCGAATGGACAATGCTGCAGAATTCTCCTCACGTGCTTGAATGATTGTTGCATGGCTTTGGGGATTGAAGTTCATCACTCTGTTCCATATGTCCATACACAAAATGGTTTGGCTGAAGCACTGATTAAGAGGATCAAACTCATTGCAAGACCTTTGTTGACGAACTGCAACTTGCCAACCTCTTGTTGGGGTCACACTGTTTTACACGCTGCTAACTTGATACAATTGAGGCCAACAGCATATCACAGTTCTTCCCCATCTGCATAAATTTGGATGTGCTGCATACATCCCGATCTCACCACCACAGCGGACATCTATGGGCCTGTTGGGGAACGGAGTATTTCAAAAAAGTTCCTACGATCACGCAAAATCTATCTAGGAGATGCATAGCAATGAGAGGGGAGAGTGTTGAAGGAAATATGCCCTAGAGGCAATAATAAAGTTATTATTTATTTCCTTATATCATGATAAATGTTTATTATTCACACTAGAATTGTAATAACCGGAAACATAATACATGTGTGAATACATAGACAAACAGAGTGTCACTAGTATGCCTCTACTTGACTAGCTCGTTGATCAAAGATGGTTATGTTTCCTAACCATAGACATGAGTTGTCATTTGATTAACGGGATCACATCATTAGGAGAATGATGTGATTGACTTGACCCTTTCCATTAGCTTAGCACTTGATCGTTTAGTTTGTTGCTATTGCTTTCTTCATGACTTATACATGTTCCTATGACTATGAGATTACGCAACTCCCGTTTACCAGAGGAACACTTTGTGTGCTACCAAACGTCACAACATAACTGGGTGATTATAAAGCTGCTCTACAGGTGTCTCCGAAGGTACTTGTTGGGTTGGCGTATTTTGAGATTAGGATTTGTCACTCCGATTGTCGGAGAGGTATCTCTGGGTCCTCTCGGTAATGCACATCACTTAAGCCTTGCAAGCATTGCAACTAATGAGTTAGTTGCGGGATAGTGTATTACGGAACGAGTAAAGAGACTTGCCGGTAACGAGATTGAACTAGGTATTGAGATACCGACGATCGAATCTCGGGCAAGTAACATACCGATGACAAAGGGAACAACGTATGTTGTTATGCGGTTTGACCGATAAAGATCTTCGTAGAATATGTGGGAGCTAATATGAGCATCCAGGTTCCGCTATCGGTTATTGACCGGAGACGTGTCTCGGTCATGTCTACATTGTTCTCGAACCCGTAGGGTCCGCACGCTTAAGGTTTCAATGACAGTTATATTATGAGTTTATGAGTTTTGATGTACCAAAGGAGTTCGGAGTCCCGGATGAGATCGGGGACATGACGAGGAGTCTCGAAATGGTCGAGACATAAATATCGATATATTGGACGACTATATTTGGACATCGGAAAGGTTCCGAGTGATTCGGATATTTTTCGGAGTACCGGAGAGTTACGGGAATTCGCCAGGGAGTATATGGGCCTTACTGGGCCATACGGGAATAGAGGAGAGAGGCCAAAAGGAAGGAGGCGCACCCCCCTCTGGTCCGAATTGGACAAGGGGTGCAGCCCCCTTTTCCTTGTTCCTCTCCCCCTCTTTCCTTCTCTCCTACTCCAACAAGGGAAGGAGGAGTCCTACTCCCGGTGGGAGTAGGACTCCCCCCTTGGCGCGCCCTCCTTCTAGGCCGGCCGCCTCCCCCCTTGCTCCTTTATATACGGGGGCAGGGGGGCACCCCATGGACACAACAATTGATCATTGATCTTTTAGCCGTGTGCGGTGCCCCCCTCCATCATAGTCCTCGATAATATTGTAGTGGTGCTTAGGCTAAGCCCTGCGACAGTAGAACATCAAGATCGTCACCACGCCGTCGTGCTGATGGAACTCTTCCCCGACATTCTGCTGGATCGGAATCCGGGGATCGTCATCGAGCTGAACGTGTGCTAGACCTCGGAGGTGCCGTAGTTTCGGTGCTTGATCGGTCGCGCCGTGAAGACGTATGACTACATCAACCGCGTTGTGCTAACGCTTCCGCTTTCGGTCTACGAGGGTACGTGGACAACACTCTCCCCTCTAGTTCCTATGCATCACCATGATCTTGCATGTGCGTTGGAAAATTTTGAAATTACTACGTTCCCCAACAGTGGCATCAGAGCCAGGTTTTATGCGTTGATGTAATACGCACGAGTAAAACACAAGTGAGTTGTGAGCGATATAATTCATACTGCTTACCAGCATGTCACACTTTGGTTCAGCGGTATTGTTTGATGAAGCGGCTCGGACCGACATTACGCGTACGCTTACGCGAGACTGGTTTTACCGCCGTGCTATGCACACAGGTGACTAGCGGGTGTCAGTTTCTCCAACTTTAGTTGAACCGAGTGTGGCTACGCCCGGTCCTTGAGAAGGTTAAAACAACACCAACTTGACAAACTATCGTTGTGGTTTTGATGCGTAGGTAAAAACGGTTCTTGCTAAGCCCGTAGCAGCCACGTAAAACTTGCAACAACAAAGTAGAGGATGTCTAACTTGTTTTTGGGCATGTTGTGATGTGATATGGTCTAGACGTGATGAGATATAAGTTTGTATAAGATGATCATGTTTTGTTGAAGTTATCGGCAACTGGCAGAAGCCTTATAGTTGTCTCTTTATTGCATAAGATGCAAGCGCCAAATAATTGGTTTACAATTATCGCTATGCGATAGCAATAGTTGCAAGAGCAATAGTTGGCGAGACGACCATGTGACGACACATTGATATAGATCAAGATGATGGAGATCATGGTGTCATGCCGGTGACGATGGAAATCATGACGATGCTTTGGAGATGGAGATCAAAGACACAAGATGATGATGGCCATATCATGTCACATATTTTGATTGCATGTGATCTTTATCTTTTATGCATCTTATTTTGCTTAGTTATGACGGTAGCATTATAAGATGATCTCTCACTAAATTTCAAGATAAAAGTGTTCTCCCTGAGTATGCACCATTGCCAAAGTTCGTCGTGCCTAGACACCACGTGATGATCGGGTGTGATAAGCTCTACGTCCATCTACAACGGGTGCAAGCCAGTTTTGCACACGCAGAAATACTCGGGTTAAACTTGACGAGCCTAGCATATGTAGATATGGCCTCGGAACACTGGAGACCGAAAGGTCGAGTGTGAATCATATAGTAGATATGATCAACATAATGATGTTCACCATTGAAAACTACTCCATTTCACGTGATGATCGGTTATGGTTTAGTTGATATAGATCACGTGATCACTTAGATGATTAGAGGGATGTCTATCTAAGTGGGAGTTCTTAAGTAGTATGATTAATTGAACTTTAATTTATCATGAACTTAGTCCTGGTAGTATTAGCATATCTATGTTGTAGATCAATAGCTCGCGTTTAGCTCCTCTGTTTTATTTTTGATATGTTCCTAGAGAAAACTAAGTTGAAAGATGTTAGTAGCAATGATGCGGATTGGATCCGTGATCTGAGGTTTATCCTCATTGCTGCACAGAAGAATTATGTCCTTGATGCACCGCTAGGTGACAAACCTATTGCAGGAGCAGATGCAGATGTTATGAGCGTTTGGCTAGCTCAATATGAGGACTACTTGATAGTTTAGTGCACCATGCTTAAACGGCTTAGAATCGGGACTTCAAAGACGTTTTGAATGTTATAGACCATATGAGATGTTCCAGGAGTTGAAGTTAATATTTCAAGTAAATACCCGAGTTGAGAGATATGAAGTCTCCAACAAGTTCTATAGCTAAAAGATGGAGGAGAATAGCTCAAGCAGTGAGCATGTGCTCAGATTGTCTGGGTACTACAATCGCTTGAATCAAGTGGGAGTTAATCTTCCAAATAAAATAGTGATTGACAGAATTCTCTAGTCACCATCACCAAGTTAGTAGAACTTCGTGATGAACTATAGTATGCAAGGGATGACGTAAATGATTCCCAAGCTCTTCGTGATGCTGAAATCGATGAAGGTAGAAATCAAGAAAAGCATCAAGTGTTGATGGTAAACAAAACCACTAGTTTCAAGTAAAGGGACAAAGGGAAGAAAGGGGAACTTCAAGAAGAACAGCAAGCAAGTTGCTGCTCAAGTGAAAAAACCCAAGTCTGGACCTAAGCCTGAAACTGAGTGCTTCTACTGCAAAGGGACTGGTCACTGGAAGCGGAACTACCCCAAGAAATTGGCGGATAAGAAGGATGGCAAAGTGAACAAAGGTATATTTGATATACAGATTATTGATGTGTATATTACTAGTGTTCGTAGAAACCCCTCGATATTTGATACTGGTTCAGTTGCTAAGAGTAGTAACTCGAAACGGGAGTTGCAGAATGAACAGAAACTAGTTAAGGGTGAAGTGATGATGTGTGTTGGAAGTAGTTCCAAGATTAATATGATCATCATCGCACACTCCCTATACTTTCAGGATTAGTGTTGAACCTAAATAAGTGTTATTTGGTGTTTACGTTGAGCATGAATATGATTTAATCATGTTTATTGCAATACGGTTATTCATGCAAGTTAGAGAATAATTGTTGTTCTGTTTACATGAATAAAACCTTCTATGGTCATACACCCAATGAAAATGGTTTGTTGGATCTCGATCGTGGTGATACACATTTTTATAATCTTGAAGCCAAAAGATGCAAAGTTAATAATGATAGTGCAACTTATTTGTGGCACTGCCGGTTAGGTTATATTGGTGTAAAGCGCATGAAGAAAATCCATGCTGATGGGCTTTTGGAATAACTTGATTATGAATCAGTTGATGCTTGCGAACCATGCCTCATGGGCAAGATGACTAAGACTCCGTTCTCCGGAACAATGGAGCGAGCAACTGACTTATTGGAAATAATACATACTGATGTATGCAGTCCGATGAGTGTTGAGGCTCGCGGCGGGTATCGTTATTTTCTGACCTTCACAGATGATTTGAGCAGATATGGGTATATTTACTTGATGAAACATAAGTCTGAAACATTTGAAAAGTTCAAAGAACTTCACAGTGAAGTGGAAAATCATCGTGACAAGAAAATAAAGTTTCTACGGTCTGATCGCAGAGACAAATATTTGAGTTAAGAGTTTGGCCTTCAGTTAAAACAATGTGAAATAGTTTCACTACTCACGCCACCTGGAACACCACAGTGTAATGGTGTGTCCGAACGTCATAACCGTACTTTATTAGATATGGTGCGATCTATGATGTCTCTTACCAATTTACCACTATCATTTTGGGGTTATGCATTAGAGACAGCTACATTCACATTAAATAGGGCACCATCTAAATCCGTTGAGACGACACCGTATGAACTATGGTTTTGCAAGAAACCTAAGTTGTCGTTTCTTAAAGTTTGAGGTTGCAATGCTTATGTGAAAAAGTTTCAACCTGATATGCTCAAACCCAAATCGGAGTAGTGCATCTTCATAGGATACCCTATAGAAAATGTTGGGTACACCTTCTATCACAGATCCGAAGGCAAGATATTCATTACTGAGAATGGATCCTTTCTAGAGAAGGAGTTTCTCTCAAAAGAAGTGAGTGGGAGGAAAGTAGAACTTGATGAGGTAACTGTACCTGCTCCCTTATTGGAAAGTAGTTCATCACAGAAATCTGTTCCTGTGACTACTACACCAATTAGTGAGGAAGCTAATGATGATGATCATGTAACTTCAGATCAAGTTACTGCCGAACCTCGTAGGTAAACCAGAGTGAGATCCGCACCAGAGTGGTATGGTAATCCTGTTTTGGAGGTCATGTTACTTGACCATGACGAGCCTATGAACTATGAGGAAGCGATGATGAGCCCAGATTCCGCGAAATGGCTTGAGGCCATAAAATCTGAGATGGGATCCATGTATGAGAACAAAGTGTGGACTTTGGTTGACCTGCCTGATGATCAGCAAGCCATAAAAAATAAATGGATCTTCAAGAGGAAGACGGACGGGGATAGTAGTGTTACTATCTACAAAGCTAGAATTGTCGCAAAAGGTTTTCGACAAGTTCAAGGTGTTGACTACAATGAGAGTTTCTCACTCGTATCTATGCTTAAGTCTGTCCGAATCATGGTAGCAATTGCCGCATTTTATGAAATCTGGCAAATGGATAAACAAAACTGCATTCCATAATGGATTTATTAAAGAAGAGTTGTATATGATGCAACCAGAAAGTTTTGTCAATCCTAAAGGTGCTAACAAAATATGCAAGCTCCAGTGATCCATCTATGGACTGGCGCAAGCATCTCGGAGTTGGAATATACGCTTTGATAAGTTGATCAAAACATATAGGTTTATACAGACTTGCGGTGAAGCCTGTATTTACAAGAAAGTGAGTGGGAGCACTACAACATTTCTGATAAGTATATGTGAATGACATATTGTTGATCGGAGATAATGTAGAATTATTCTACAAAGCATAAAGGAGTGTTTGAAAGGAGTTTTTCAAAGAAAGACCTCGGTGAAGCTTCTTACATATTGAGCATCAAGATCTATAGAGATAGATCAAGACGCTTGATAAGTTTTTCAATGAGTACATACCTTGACAAGATTTTGAAGTAGTTCAAAATGGAACAGTTAAAGAAGGAGTTCTTGCCTGTGTTACAAGGTGTGAAGTTGAGTAAGACTCAAAACCCGACCACGACAGAGGATAGAGAGAGAATGAAAGTCATTCCCTATGCCTCAGCCATGGGTTCTATAAAGTATGCCATGCTGTGTACCAGACCTATTGTATACCCTGCACTGAGTTTGGCAAGGGAGTACAATAGTGATCTAGGAGTAGATCACTGGACATTGGTCAAAATTATCCTTAGTGGAATAATGATATGTTTCTCGATTATGGAGGTGACAAAAGGTTCGTCGTAAAGGGTTACGTCGATGCAAATTTTGATACTGATCCAGATGACTCTAGATCTCAATATGGATACATATTGAAAGTGGGAGAAATTAGCTAGAGTAGCTCCGTGCAGAGCATTGTAGACATAGAAATTTGCAAAATGCGTACAGATCTATATGTGGCAGACCCGTTGACTAAACTTCTCTCACAAGCAAGACATGATCACACCTTAGTACTCTTTGGGTGTTAATCACATAGCAATGTGAACTAGATTATTGACTCTAGTAAACCCTTTGGGTGTTGGTCACATATCGATGTGAACTATGGGTGTTAATCACATGGTGATGTGAACTATTGGTATTAAATCACATGTCGATGTGAACTAGATTATTGACTGTAGTGCAAGTGGGAGACTGAAGGAAATATGCCCTAGAGGCAATAATAAAGTTATTATTTATTTCCTTATACCATGATAAATGTTTATTATTCATGCTAGAATTGTATTAACCGGAAACATAATACATGTGTGAATACATAGACAAACAGAGTGTCACTAGTATGCCTCTACTTGACTAGCTCGTTGATCAAAGATGGTTATGTTTCCTAACCATAGACATGAGTTGTCATTTGATTAACGGGATCACATCATTAGGAGAATGATGTGATTGACTTGACCCATTCTGTTAGCTTAGCACTTGATCGTTTAGTTTGTTGCTATTGCTTTCTTCATGAGTTATACATGTTCCTATGACTATGAGATTATGCAACTCCCGTTTACCAGAGGAACACTTTGTGTGCTACCAAACGTCACAACGTAACTGGGTGATTATAAAGCTGCTCTACAGGTGTCTCCGAAGGTACTTGTTGGGTTGGCGTATTTCGAGATTAGGATTTGTCACTCCGATTGTCGGAGAGGTATCTCTGGGTCCTCTCGGTAATGCACATCACTTAAGCCTTGCAAGCATTGCAACTAATGAGTTAGTTGCGGGATAGTGTATTACGGAACAAGTAAAGAGACTTACCGGTAACGAGATTGAACTAGGTATTGAGATACCGACGATCGAATCTCGGGCAAGTAACATACCGATGACAAAGGGAACAACGTATGTTGTTATGCGGTTTGACCGATAAAGATCTTCGTAGAATATGTGGGAGCCAATATGAGCATCAAGGTTTCGCTATTGGTTATTGACCGGAGACGTGTCTCGGTCATGTCTACATTGTTCTCGAACCCGTAGGGTCTGCACGCTTAAGGTTTCAATGACAGTTATATTATGAGTTTATGAGTTTTGATGTACCGAAGGAGTTCGGCGTCCCGGATGAGATCGGGGACATGACGAGGAGTCTCGAAATGGTCGATAAGTAAAGATCGATATATTGGACGACTATATTCGGACATCGGAAAGGTTCCGAGTGATTCGGGTATTTTTCAGAGTACCAGAGAGTTACGGGAATTCGCCGGGGAGTATATGGGCCTTATTGGGCCATACGGGAATAGAGGAGAGAGGCCAAAAGGAAGGAGGCACGCGCCCCTCCTCTGGTCCAAATTGGACAAGGGGTGCAGCCCCCTTTTCCTTGTTCCTCTCCCCCTCTTTCCTTCTCTCCTACTCCAACAAGGGAAGGAGGAGTCCTACTCCCGGTGGGAGTAGGACTCCCCCCTTGGCGCGCCCTCCTCCTAGGCCGGACGCCTCCCCCCTTGCTCCTTTATATACAGGGGCAGGGGGGCACCCCATGGACACAACAGTTGATCATTGATCTCTTAGCCGTGTGCGGTGCCCCCCTCCACCATAGTCCTCGATAATATTGTAGTGGTGCTTAGGCGAAGCCGTGCGACAGTAGAACATCAAGATCGTCACCATGCCGTCGTGCTGACGGAACTCTTCCCCGACATTCTGCTGGATCGGAGTCCGGGGATCATCATCGAGCTGAACGTGTGCTAGAACTCGGAGGTGCCGTAGTTTCGGTGCTTGATCGGTCGCGCCGTGAAGACGTACGCCTACATCAACCGCGTTGTGCTAACGCTTCCGCTTTTGGTCTACGAGGGTACGTGGACAACACTCTCCCCTCTCGTTGCTATGCATCACCATGATCTTGTGTGTGCATAGGAAAATTTTGAAATTACTATGTTCCCCAACAAGTGTGCCTACGTACCCTCTTAGACCGAAAGCGGAAGCGTTGAGTAATGCGGTTGATGTAGTCGAACGTCTTCGCAATCCAATCGATCAAGTACAGAACGCACGGCACCTCCGCGATCTGCACACTTTCAGCTCGGTGACGTCTCTCGAAATCTAGATCCAGCTGAGGCTGAGGGAGAGTTTTGTCAGCACGATGGCGTGTTGACGGTGATGATGAAGTTACCGACGCAGAGCTTCGCCTAAGCACTACGACAATATGACCGAGGTGGAAATCAGTGGAGGGGGCACCGCACACGTCTAAGAAATCAACTTGTGTGCCTTTGGGGCCCCCCTGCCCATGTATATAAAGGAGGGAGGAAGAGGAGGGCGGCCTAGGAGGGGCGCGCCTATAGGGGGAGTCCAACTAATATTCCCAATCCTACTTGGAGTCCCCTTCCTTTTTCAAGAGGGGAGAGAGGGAAGGAGTAGGAGAGCGAGAAGGAAAGAGAGGGGGCGCCGCCCCCTCCCTAATCCAATTCGGAGTTGCCATGGGGGGGAACCCCTTGAGGCCCTTCTCTCGTTTCCCGTATGGCCCATTAAGGCCCACTACTTCCCCCGGCGAATTCCCGTAACTCTTCGGTACTCCAGAAATACCAGAATCACTTGGAACCTTTCCGATGTCCGAATATAGCCTTCCAATATATCGATATTTACGCTTCGACCATTTCAAGACTCCTCGTCATGTCTGTGATCTCATCCGGGACTCCGAACAACCTTCAGTACATCAAATCACATAACTCATAATACAAATCATCATCGAACATTAAGCGTGCGGACCCTACGGGTTCGAGAACTATGTAGACATGACCGAGACACATCTCCGGTCAATAACCAATAGCGGAACCTGGATGCTCATATTAGCTCCTACATATTCTACGACGATCTTTATCGGTCAAACCACATAACAACATACATTGTTCCCTTTGTCATCGGTATGTTACTTGCCTGAGATTCGATCGTCGGTATCCTAATACCTAATTCAATCTCTTTACTGACAAGTCTCTTTACTCGTTCTGTAATGCATCATCCCGTAACTAACTCTTTAGTCACATTGCTTGCAAGGCTTATATTGATGAGCATTACCGAGAGGGCCCAGAGATACCTCTTCGACAATCGGAGTGAGAAATCCTAATCTCGATCTATGTCAAGTCAACAAACACCATCGGAGACACCTATAGAGCATCTTTATAATCACCCAGTTATGTTGTGATGTTTGATAGCACACTAAGTGTTCCTCCAGTATCCGGGAGTTGCATAATCTCATAGTCATATGAACATGTATAAGTCATGAAGAAAGCAATAGCAACAAACTAAACGATCATAGTGCTAAGCTAACGGATGGGCCTTGTCCATCACATCATTCTCTAATGATGTGATCCCGTTCATCAAATGACAACACATGTCTATGGTTAGGAAACTTAACCATCTTTGATTAACGAGCTAGTCAAGTAGAGGCACACTAGGGACACTCTGTTTGTCTATGTATCCACACATGTATCAAGTTTCCGGTTAATACAATTCTAACATGAATAATAAACATTTATCATGATATAAGGAAATGTAAATAACAACTTTATTATTGCCTCTAGGGCATATTTCCTTCATTCTCCCACTTGCACTAGAGTCAATAATCTAGTTCACATCGTCATGTGATTTAACACAAATAGTTCACATATTTATGTGATTAGTTCACATCTCCATGTGACTAATACCCAAAGGGTTTACTAGAGTCAATAATCTAGTTCACATCGCTATATGATTAACACCCAAAGAGTGATCATGTTTTGCTTGTGAGAGAAATTTAGTCAACGGGTCTGCCACATTCAGAGCCATATGTATTTTGTAAATTATTTTATGTCTACAATGCTCTGCACGTACGTAGCTACTGTAGCTAATTTCTCCCACTTTCAACATGTATCCAGATTGAGACTTAGAGTCATCCAGATCGGTGTCAAAACTTGCATCAATGTAACTCTTTACGACAAACTTTTTGTCACCTCCATAACAGAGAAACATATCCTTATTCCTCTAAGGATAATTTTAACCGATGTCCAGTGATCCACTCCTGGATCACTATTGTACCCTCTTGTCAAACTCTTGGTGAGGTACAAAATAGTTCTGGTACACAACATAGCATACTTTATAGAACCTATGGCTGAGGCATAGGGAATGACTTTTCATTCTCTTTCTATTTTCTACCGTGGTCTGGTTTTGAGTCTTTACTCAACTTCACACCTTGCAACACAGGCAAGAACTCCTTCTTTGACTGTTCCATTTTGAACTACTTCAAAATCTTGTGAAGGTATGTACTCATTGAAAAATATATCAAGCATTTTGATCTATCTCTATAGATCTTGATGCTCAATATGTAAGTAGCTTCACCGAGGTCTTTCTTTGAAAAACTCCTTTCAAACACTCCTTTATGCTTTCCAGAAAATTTTACATCATTTCCGATGAACAATATGTCATTCACATATACTTATTAGAAAGGCTGTAGTGCTCCCACTCACTTTCTTGTAAATACAGGCTTCACCGCAAGTCTATATAAAACCATATGCTTTGATCACTTTATCAAAGCATATATTCCAACTCCGAGATGCTTGTACCAGTCCATAGATGGATCGTTGGAGCTTGCACACTTTGTTAGCACCTTTAGGATTGACAAAACCTTCTCGTTGCATCATATACAACTCTTCTTTTAGAAATCCATTAAGGAATGTGGTTTTGACATCCACTTGACAAATTTCATAAAATGTGACAATTGCTAACATGATTCGGAAAAACTTAAGCATTGCTACGAGTGAGAAAATCTCATCGTAGTCAACATCTTGAACTTGTTGAAAACCTTTTGCGACAATTCGAGCTTTGTATATAGTAATACTACTATCAATGTCTGTCTTCCTCTTGAACCATTTATTCTCAATGGCTTGCCGATCATTGGGCAAGTCAACCAAAGTCCACACTTTGTTCTCATACATGGACCCCATCTCAGATTTCATGACCTCAAGCCATTTTGCGGAATCTGGGCTCATCATCGCTTCCTCATAGTTCGTAAGTTCCTCATGGTCTAGTAACATGACTTCCAGAAAGGAGTATCGGACCACTCTGGTGCGGACCATACTCTGGTTGACCTACGAGGTTCGGTAGTAACTTGATCTGAAGTTTCATGATCATCATCATTAGCTTCCTCACTAATTGGCGTAGGAATCACTAGAACTGATTTCGATGATGAACTACTTTCCAATTCGGGAGAAGGTACAATTTCCTCATCAAGTTCTACACTCCTCCCACTCACTTCTTTCGAGAGAAACTTCTTCTCTAGAAAGGATCCATTATTAGCAACGGATATCTTGCCTTCGAATTTGTGATAGAAGGTGTACCCAACAGTTTCCTTTGGGTATCCTATGAAGACGCATTTCTCCGATTTTGGTTCGAGCTTATTAGGTTGAAACTTTTTCACATAAGCATCGTATCCCCAAACTTTAAGAAATGACAACTTAGGTTTCTTGCTAACCCACAGTTCATATGGTGTCGTCTCAACGGATTTAGATGGTGCCCTATTTAACGTGAATGCAGTTGTCTCTAATGCATAACCCCAAAACGATAGTGATAAATCGATAAGAGACATCATAGATCGCACCATATCTAATAAAGTACGGTTATGATGTTCGGACACACCATTACACTGTGGTGTTCCAGGTGGCGTGAGTTGCAAAACTATTCCACATTGTTTCAGATGAAGACCAAACTCGTAACTCAAATATTCGTCTCCGCGATCAGATCATAGAAACTTTATTTTCTTGTTACGATGATTTTCCACTTCACTCTGAAATTCTTTGAACTTTTCAAATGTTCAGACTTATGTTTCATCAAGTAGATATACCCATATATGCTCAAATCATCTGTGAAGGTCAGAAAATAACGTTACTCGCCACAAGCCTCAACACTCATCGGATCGCATACATCAGTACGTATTATTTCCAATAAGTCAGTTGCTTGCTCCATTGTTCCGGAGAACTGAGTCTTAGTCATCTTGCCCATGAGGCATGGTTCGCAAGCATCAAATTATTCACAATCAATTGATTCCAAAAGCCCATCAACATGGAGTTTCTTCATGCGCTTTACACCAATATGACCTAAACGACAGTGCCACATATAAGTTGCACTATCATTATTAACTTTGCATCTTTTGACTTCAATATTATGAATATGTGTATTACTACGATCAAGATTCAATAAACCATTTATATTGAGTGTATGACCATAGAAGGTTTTATTCATGTAAATAGAACAACAATTATTCTTTGACTTAAATGAATAACCGTATTGCAATAAACATGATCCAATCATATTTATGCTCAACGCAAACACCAAATAACATTTATTTTAGGTTCAACACTAACCCCAAAGGTAAAGGGAGTGTGCGGTGGTGATCTTATGAACCTTGGAATCACTTCCAACACACATCGTCACCTTGCCCTCAACTAGTTTCTGTTCATTTTGTAACTCCTATTTCAAGTTACTAATCATAGAAACTGAACCAGTATCATATACCCAGGGGCTATTATGAACACTAGTAAAGTACACATCAATAATCTGTATATCAAATATACCTTTGTTCATTTTGTCATCCTTTTTATCCGCCAAGTATTTAGGGTGGTTCCGCTTCCAGTGACCATTCCCTTTGTAGTAGAAGCACTCAGTTTCAGGCTTAGGTCTAGCTTTGGGTTTCTTCACGGGAGTGGCAACTTGCTTTCCATTCTTTGAAGTTCCCTTTATTTTCCTTTGCCCCTTTTTCTTGAAACTAGTGGTCTTGTTAACCATCAACACTTGATGCTCTTTTTCTTGAATTCTACCTTCGTCGATTTCAGCATCACGAAGACCTTGGGAATCGTTTACGTCATCCCTTGCATATTATAGTTCATCACGAAGTTCCAGTAACTTGGTGATAGTGACTAGAGAACTTTGTCAATCACTATATTATCTGGAAGATTAACTCCCACCTGATTCAAGTGATTGTAGTACTTAGACATTCTGAGCACATGCTCACTGGTTGAGCTATTCTCCTCCATCTTGTAGGCAAAGTACTTGTCAGAGGTCTCATACCTCTTGACTCGGGCATGAGTCTGAAATACCAATTTCAGCTCTTGGAACATCTTATATGCTCTGTGGCATTCAAAATGGTTTTTGAAGTCCTGGTTCTAAGCCGTAAAGCATGGCACACTAAACTATCAAGTAGTCATCATACCGAGCTTACCAAACGTTCATAGCGTCTGCATCTGCTCCTGCAATAGGTCCATCACCTAGCAGTGCATCAAGGACATAATTCTTCTGTGTAGCAATGAGGATAATCCTCAGATCACGGACCCAGTCCGCATCATTGCTACTATCATCTTTCAACTTATTTTTCTCTATGAACATATCAAAAATAAAACAGGGCAGCTATACGCGAGCTATTGATCTACAACATAGATATGCAAAAACTACCAGGACTAAGTTCATGACAAATTAAAGTTCAATTAATCATATTACTTAAGAACTCCCACTTATATAGATGATAATCCCCAAGTGCAGGGAATCATTGTATCAATTTCCAAAGGTGGAAGTGATAAGCATGGAGTGTCGAACCCACAAGGATCTAAAGGTAAGGTCAATATTCTCTCAAGCCCTATCTGCCACTGATACAACTCTATGTACATCGAACGTTTGCTTCCAACTAGAAACGAGAAATAAAACTACGTTGTGGGTATGAAGTGGATAACTTTGTATGATATTGGAGAGCTAAAATATAAAAGTAGGTGTCGTTATCATAAAGTTAGAATATATTACTAAATATTATAAATAGCTAGTGTGGAATAATGGTGGATCGGTGTGCGGAATTGTCCTAGGCAATTGTTAACAAGCCCGGTAGACGTCATTGCAATTTCATATGAGGGAGAGGCATAAGCTAACATACTTTCTTTACTTGGATCATATGCACTTATGATTGGAACTCTAGCAAGCATCTGCAACTACTAAAGATCATTAAGGTAAAACCCAACCATAGCATTAAAGCATCAAGTCCTCTTTATTCCCATACGCAACAACCCCCTTACTCGGGTTTGTATTTAAGTCACTCACCAACCCACTATAAGCGAATCATGAACGTATTGCAACACCCTACGACGGGAATCCCTCATGCTTGCGTGACACGGAGGGCACCATAGGACAACACCAAAAATAAAACATACAACCCGTACCAATCTAGATCATCAATCAACCCAAAGACAAAGGATATCTACTCAAAACATCATAGGATGGCAACACATCATTGGATCATAATATGTGGCATAAAGCACCCTGTTCAAGTAGGGATTATAGCGGGGTGCGGGAGAGTGGACCGCGTAAAATAGATGAGGATGGTGATGTTGATGAAGACGATCACCGCGGCGATGATTCCCCTCCCGGTGGCACATCGGCGCCACCGAGAAAGAGGAGGAGAGGTTATCCCCCCTGTGCTTCCTCCTCCATGGCCTCCCCCCTGGATGGGGAGAGGTTCTCCCTCTGGTCCTTGGCCTTCATGGTGATGATGGCCCCTCCGGGATCCTCCTCCATGCCCTCCGGTGATGATGGACCCCTCCGGCAGGGTGCCGGAGAGGGCCTAGATTGGTTTTTGGTGGCTACGGAGGCTTCTGGCGGCGGAACTCCCGATCTAGGTTAATTTTCCGAGGTTTCTCTATTTATAGGAGAAGTTGGCATTGATTTCATGTCAGGGGGCCCTCGGGGAGTCCACGAGGCAAGGGGGCGCGCCCCCACCCTCGTGCCCCCCCCGTGAATCCCCTCCGGTGGATTTTCGTTCCCATATTTTTCATATTTTCCAGAAAAAGTCTCCGTCGATTTTCATCGCATTCCGAGAACTTTTATTTCTGCACAAAAACAACACCACGGTAGTTCTGCTGAAAACAACGTCAGTCTGGGTTAGTTCTAATCAAATCATACCAAAATCATATAAAAATATTGTAAACATGGCATGAATACTTCATAAATTATAGATACGTTGGAGACGTATCAGCATCCCCAAGCTTAATTCCTGCTCGTCCTCGAGTAGGTAAATGATAAAAGAAATAATTTATGAAGTGTGAATGCTAGCAAGTGCACAAGTTTGATCAATGATAGTTCCACTCACTTTTTCGAGCATCATCATATATCATAACAATAGCTTATCTTCATAAAACTTTTCATGATCAAGTAACAAGCTATTCACATGTTAAAGTATAGATCATAAAATTTCTTGAAACTAACAAACTATATTCTCAGTCATCAAACAATTGCAATTCATCTTATTTTCAGGAAGGGTTTATGTCATAGCTTTGATTTAGCAAACTCCACATACTCAACTATCATTTAATCCTTCACAATTGCTAACACCCACGTGATATTTATGGGTTCAAAGTTTTAATCGGACACAGAGAAAGATAGGGGCTTATAGATTCACCTCCCAACTTTTACCTCAAGGGTAATGTCAACAATAA
>NC_041392.1:294092507-294109797 GCF_002162155.2 Triticum dicoccoides
AATGTGCTTGCTAAAGGATAAAATGTAAAAAGGAAAGGTGAAGATCACCATGACTCTTGCATAAGGTAGAAGATAAAAGTAAAAGATAGGCCCTTCGCAGAGTGAAGCAGAGGTTGTCATGCGCTTTTATGGTTGGATGCACAAAATCTTAATGCACAAGAACGTCACTTTATATTGCCACTTGTGATATGGACCTTTATTATGCAGTCCGTCGCTTTTATTTCTTCCACATCACAAGATCGTATAAAGCTTATTTTCTCCACATTAATAGGTCATACATATTTAGAGGGCAATTTTTATTGCATGCACCGATGACAACTTACTTGAAGGATCTTACTCAATCCATAGGTAGGTATGGTGGACTCTCATGGCAAAACTGGTTTAAGGAATGTTTGTAAGCACAAGTAGTATCTCTACTTGGTGCAAAGAATTTGGCTTGCATGAGGGGGAAAAGCAAGCTCAACATGTTGGATCATCCAAGACAATATACTTTATTTTGGATATAAGAAAACATAACCCATTACGTTGTCTTCCTTGTCCGACATCAAACTTTTAGCATGTCATATTTTAATGAGTGCTCACAATTACAAAAGATGTCCAAGATAGTATATTTATATGTGAAATCTCTCTTCCTTCAATACTCTTTCATGAATTGTTCAAGTGACCAATTCTACGTTTGCTAACTTTCAATAAGTTTACTACCTATACTTATTCCGTGTGAAGTCATTACCCCCCATGGTATAAGCATATGAAACATATATAAATTTTAGATTTATGATATTCAATTTTTCAACCATTTACTCATAGGATATACGTGAAGCACATGAGTAAATGACAAACTACTCCAAAAGATAATAGTGAAGGACACTGAGTGGTCAAATAATTAACTAGCCATGGGAGGATTATTTTTCATTTAATAATTCAGATCCAATGATTTTATTCAAACAGCAAGTAAAATTGAAAATACACTCCAAGCAAAACACATATCATGTGACGAATAAAAATATAGCCCCGAGTAAGGTATACCGATAGTTTTGAAGACGAAAGAGGGGATGCCTTCCGGGGCATCCCCAAGCTTAGGCTCTTGAGTCTTCCTTGAATATTACCTTGGGGAGCCTTGGGCATCCCCAAGATTAGGGTCTTTCCACTCCTTATTCTCCTCATATCGATATCTCACCCAAAGCTTGAAAACTTCAATCACACCAAACTTAACGGAACTTCGTGAGATAGGTTAGTTTGATAAAGAGTAAACCATTCACTTTGGTACTGTAAAAGAAAAGGCTCATAATTGTTCTCACACAATTCCTACTGTACCATATCATTTATACAATTTATATTGAGAAATGTAATCAATATAAACTAGAAAACAAGCAAACTATGCAATGAAAACAGAATCTGTCAGAAACAGAACTGTCTGTAATGATCTGAACACTAACCATACTTCTGCTACTCAAAAAAAATATGAAATAAATTGGTGTATGTGAGGAATTTGTCTATTAATCTTCTTAAAAAATAATAAGCACCAAAGCACTCTTGTGTAAAAAATGGCAGCTAATCTCGTGAGCGCAAAGTTTCTATTTTTTACAGCAAGATCACATTAACTTTCACCCAAGTCTTCCCAAAGGTCTTACTTGGCACTTTATTGAAACAAAAGCTATAATACATGATTAATACAGTATATTAATCATGATAACACAAAAAAATAGTAAGGGTAAATATTGGGTTGTATCCCAACAAGCGCTTTTCTTTAATGCCTTTTAGATAGGCATGATGATTTCAATGATGCTCACATAAAAGATAAGAATTGAAACATAAAGAGAGCATCATGAAGAATATGACTAGCATATTTAAATATAACCCACTTCCTATGCCTAGGGATTTTGTGATCACATAATTTATAGGAACAGAATCAACTAGCATAGGAAGGCAAAACAAGTATAACTTCAAAACTTTAACCACATAGAGAGGAAACTTGATATTATTGCAACTCCTACAAGCATATATTACTCCCTCACAATAATTTTCAGTAGCATCATGAATTAATTAAACAACATAACCATCACATAAATCATTGTTTTCATGATCTACAAGCATAGAAAATTTTCTACTCTCCACATAAGCAAAATTCTTCTCATTCGGAATAGCGGGATCACTAGTTCCTAAAGTTGACACTCTTCCAAACCCACTATAGATGATAGTATTATTCATACTCCAAAAGGTATAAGTGAAGTTCATGGAGCATTCTACAATTAATATAAACTAACCAATATCCAAGCTCAAAATGAATAAGTGAAGCACACGAAGCATTCTATAAAATCATACTCAAAAGATTTAAGTGAAGCTCAAAGAGCAATTCTATAAGATCATACTTAAAAGATATAAGTGAAGCACACGAAGTATTCTATAAATTGATGAAGGGACATTCTCATACTATCATGGTTCTTAAAGAAAAATAAAAACACAAAGGACACAAATCATGTGAACAAAACAAAAACCGAGGTATACCGATATTTGTTGAAGAAGAAAGATGGGATGCCAACCGGGGCATCCCCAGGCTTAGATGCTTGAGTATCCTCTGAAATATTTACTTGGGGTTCCTTGGGAATCCCCAAGCTTGAACTCTTTCCTCTCTTTATTCTTCTCATATTGATAGCTCCTCGATCTTTGAACACTTCATCCGCACAAAACTTTAGCAAAAACTTTGTGAGATCCGTTAGTATAATAAAGTAAATCACTACCTTTAGGTAGTGTTTAAAACGCATTCCAATTTCATATTAGAACTATATCTACTATATTCCAACTTCTCTATGGTTCATACCCTCCGATACTAGCCATAGAGGCATCAAAATAAGCAAACAAGAAATAAAACTACGTTGTGGGTATGAAGTGGATAAATTTTTATGATATCAGAGAGCTAAAATATAAAAGTAAGTGCTGTTATCATAAAGTTAGAATATATTACTAAATATTATAAATAGCGAGTGTGGAATAATGGTGGATCGGTGTGCGGAATTGTCCTAGGCAATTATTAACAAGACCGTTAGTCGTCATTGCAATTTCATATGAGGGAGAGGCATAAGCTAACATACTTTCTCTACTTGGATCATATGCACTTATGATTGGAACTCTAGCAAGCATCTGCAACTACTAAAGATCATTAAGGTAAAACCCAACCATAGCATTAAAGCATCAAGTCCTCTTTATTCCCATACGCAACAACCCCCTTACTCGGGTTTGTGTTTCAGTCACTCACCAACCCACTATAAGCGAATCATGAACGTATTGCAACACCCTACAGCGAGAATCTCTCACGCTTGCGCGACACGGAGGGCACCATAGGACATCACCAAAATAAAACATACAACTCGTACCAATCTAGATCATCAATCAACCCAAAGACAAAGGATATCTACTCAAAACTTCATAGGATGGCAACACATCATCGGATCATAATATGTGGCATAAAGCACCGTGTTCAAGTAGGGATTATAGCGGGGTGCGGGAGAGTGGACCGCATAAAAAAGATGAGGATGGTGATGTTGATGAAGACGATCACCGCGTCGATGATTCCCCTCGCGATGGCACTCCGGCGCTACCGAGAGAGAGGAGGAGAGGTACTCCCCCTTATGCTTCCTCCTCCATGGCCTCCCCCCTGGATGGGGAGAGGTTCTCCCTCTGGTCCTTGGCCTTCATGATGATGATGGCCCCTCCGGGATCCTCCTCCATTCCTCCGGTGATGATGGCCCTCTCCGGCAGGGTGCCGGAGAGGGCCTAGATTGGTTTTCGGTGGCTACGGAGGCTTCTGGCGGCGAAACTCCTGATCTAGGTTATTTTTCTGAGGTTTCTGTATTTATAGAAGAAGTTGGCGTTGATTTCACGTTAGGGGGGCCCTTGGGGAGTCCATGAGGCAGGGGGCATGCCCCAGGGGGTGGGCGCGCCCCCCACCCTCGTGGGTCCCCGTGAATCCCCTCCGGTAGATTTTCGTTCCAGTATTTTCATATTTTCCAGAAAAAATCTCCATTGATTTTCATTGCATTCCAAGAACTTTTTTTGCACAAAAACAACACGGTAGTTCTGCTGAAAACAGCGTCAGTCCGGGTTAGTTCTAATCAAACCATACCAAAATCATATAAAAATATTGTAAACATGGCATGAATACTTCATAAATTATAGATTCGTTGGAGACGTATCAATAGACATCCCTCTAATCATCTAAGTGATCACGTGATCCATATCAACTAAACCATGTCTGATCATCACATGAGATGGAGTAGTTTTCAATGGTGAACATCACTATGTTGATCATATCTTTTGTATGATTCACGCTCGACCTTTCGGTCTCAGTGTTCCGAGGCCATATCTGCATATGCTAGGCTCGTCAAGTTTAACCCGAGTATTTCGCGTGTGCAAAACTGTCTTGCACCCATTTTATGTGAACGTAGAGCTTATCTCACCCGATCATCACGTGGTGTCTGATACGTCTCCGTCGTATCTACTTTTCCAAACACTTTTGCCCTTGTTTTGGACTATAACTTGCATGATTTGAATGGAACTAACCCGGACTGATGCTGTTTTCAGCGGAACTGCCATGATGTTATTTTTGTGTAGAAATTAAAGTTCTCGGAATGACCTGAAAATCAATGGAGATTATTTTTGGAATTAATAAAAAATACTTGTGAAAGAATCAAGGCCAGGGGGCCCACACCCTGCCCACGTGGGTGGGGGGGGGGCGCCCCCTGCCTCGTGGGCCCCCTGGTGCTCCACCGACCTCAACTCCAACTCTATATATTCACGTTCATGGAGAAAAAACATAAGAGAGAAGGATTCATCGCGTTTTACAATACAGAGCCGCCGCCAAGCCCTAATCTCTCCCGGGAGGGCTGATCTGGAGTCCGTTCGGGGCTCCGGAGAGGGGAATCCGTTGCCATCATCATCATCAACCTTCCTCCATCACCAATTCCATGATGCTCACCGCCGTGCGTGAGTAATTCCATTGTAGGCTTGCTGGACGGTGATAGGTTGGACAAGATTTATCATGTAATCGAGTTAGTTTTGTTAGGGTTTAATCCCTAGTATCCACTATGTTCTGAGATTGATGTTGCTATGACTTTGCTATGCTTAATGCTTGTCACTAGGGTCCAAGTGCCATGATTTCAGATCTGAACCTATTATGTTTTCATCAATATATGAGAGTTCTTGATCCTATCTTGCAAGTCTATAGTCACCTATTATGTGTTATGATTTGTTAACCCCGAAGTGACAATAATCCGGATCATTACCAGTGATGACCATATTTTGAGGAGTTCATGTATTCACTATGTGTTAATGCTTTGGTCTGGTACTCTATTAAAAGGAGTCCTTAATATCCCTTAGTTTCCAATAGGACCCCGCTGCCATGGGAGGGTAGGACAAAAGATGTCATGCAAGTTCTTTTCCATAAGCACGTATGACTATATTCGGAATACATGCCTACATTACATTGATGAACTGGAGCTAGTTCTGTGTCACCCTATGTTATAATTGTTGCATGATCGATCGCATCCGACATAATTATCCATCACAGATCCATTGCCTACGAGCTTTTCATATATTGTTCTTTGCTTATTTACTTTTCCGTTGCTATTGTTACAATCACTACAAAACCCAAAAATATTACTTTTTCTACCGTTACCACTACTATCATATTACTTTGCTACTAAACACTTTGCTACAGATATTAAGTTTCCAGGTGTGGTTGAATTGACAACTCAGCTGCTAATACTTGAGAATATTCTTTGGCTCCCCTTGTGTCGAATCAATAAATTTGGGTTGAATACTCTACCCTCAAAAACTGGTGCGATCCCCTTTACTCGTGGGTTATCAAGACTATTTTCTGGCGCCATTGCTGGGGAGCATAGCTCTATTCTTTAAGCCACTTGGGATTTATATCTGCTGATCATTATGAAGAACTTGAAAGATCAATGAACCAAGAGTTTTCCCTCAACTACGCGGGGAGGTAAGGAACTGCCATGTAGCTCTGCACTTGATTCACCTTCTGTTTTGAGTAAACTTGCGACACCTACACATGCTATTGATTCCGATAGGTCGCATGCTATTGATGATGCCACTTCTTCTTTGCATGATACTTATGATGAAACTACTTCTATGCTTGATAATATTGTGCCACTGGATGAATTTCTTAATGAACTACTTGCTAAGGTTAGAGAGAATGAAATTATTGAAACTGATAATATTGATGAAAGTGATGATGAAGATTCTCCCCCTAGGTATGAATTGCTTGTTGTTCCTGAGGGTTATGTTATGGATGAAGAAACTTCAAGAGACTTTCTTGCTTGCAATGATAGATCTGATCTTAAGAAATTATTGGCTAAGCTTAAAGAAAAGTCTTTGAATGCTAGAATGAAATATGACCCTGCTTTATTACTAATAAGGATTGTGATTTCTCTGTCAATCCTGAGTTAATTACTCTGGTTGAATCTAATCCTTTTTATGGCTATGAATCTGAAACTGTTGTGGCACATCTTACTAAATTAAATGATATAGACACCCTATTTACTCATGATGAGAAAACTCGCTATTACTTTATCCTTAAGTTGTTTCCATTCTCATTAAAGGGTGATGCTAAGATATGGTTTAATTCTCTTTATCCTGGTTGTCTGTGTAGCCCCCAGGATATGATTTACTACTTCTCTGCTAAATATTTCCCCGCTCATAAGAAACAAGCTGCTTTAAGGGAAATATATAATTTTGTGCAAATTGAAGAAGAGAGTCTCCCACAAGCTTGGGGGAGTCTTCTTCAATTACTTAATGCTTTGCCTGATCATCCTCTCAGGAAAAATGAAATACTTGATATCTTTTATAATGGACTAACCGATGCTTCCAGAGACCACCTGGATAGGTGTGCTGGTTGTGTTTTTCGGGAAAGAACAGTTGATCAAGCTGAAATTCTATTGAATAATATGTTGACCAATGAAAATAATTGGACACTTCCTGAACCAACTCCTAAGCCAACTCCGACGAAAAGGGGTATTCTATTTCTCAGTCCTGAAGACATGCAAGAGGCAAAGAAATCTATGAAAGAAAAAGGTATAAAAGCTGAAGATGTTAAGAATTTACCTCCTGTTGAAGAAATACATGGTCTTAATTTATCACCTATTGAAGAAACACACGGTCTCGATAACCCGACACAGGTAGTAACGGTTAAATCTCTCTATAGATATGATAAAGCTGAAATCCCTCCTGCTAAGTTTGCTAGCCAATGTTTGGATGAATTTGATAACTTTATGGTTAAGCAAGAAGATTTTAATGCTTATTTTGGTAGACAACTAAAACACAATGCTTATATGATTGAACACTTGGGTGATTATATGTCTAGAGTTAAAGGTGAACTTAAACTCATTAGTAAACATGCTTCTATGGTTACCACTCAAGTAGAACAAGTACTTAAAGCACAAAATGATTTACTCAATGAATTGAATAGTAAGAATAATGACTTTGCTGTTGGAGTTGCAACTAGAGGAGGTAAAGTGACTTAGGAACATTTGTATCCTGAGGGCCACCCTAAGAGAATTGAGCAGGATTCTTAGAGAAATAACGTTGATGCACCTAGTCCTTCTAAGAGGAAGAAATAGAAAAATTATAGGACTTTGCATGCTTCTAGTGAACCTGTTGTAGACACACCTGAGAATCCTAATGATATTTCTATCTCTAATGCTGAAACACAATCTGGTAATGAACATGAACCTAGTGATAATGTTAATGATGATGTTCATGTTGATGCTCAACCTAGCAATAATAATGATGTAGAAATTGAACCTCCTGTTGATCTTGATAACCCACAATAAAAAAATCAACGTTATGATAAGAGAGACTTTGTTGCTAGGAAGCACGGTACAGAAATAGAACCATGGGTTCAAAAACCCATGCCCTTTCCTCCTAAACTATCCAAGAAAAAAGATGATGAGGATTTTGAGTGCTTTGCTGAAATGATTAGACCTATCTTTTTGTGTATGCATTTGATCGATATGCTTAAAATGAATCCTTATGCTAAGTATATGAAGGATATTGTTACAAATAAGAGAAAGATACCGGAAGCTGAAATTTCCACCATGCTTGCTAATTATACTTTTAAGGGTGGAATACCTAAGAAACTTGGAGATCCAGGAGTACCAACTATACCATGTTCCATTAAAAGAAACTATGTTAGAACTGCTTTATGTGATCTTGGAGCCGGTGTTAGTGTTATGCCTCTCTCTTTATATCATAGACTTGATTTGAATAAGTTGACACCTACTGAAATATCTTTGCAAATGGCCGATAAATCAACTGCTATACCTGTCGGCATTTGTGAGGATGTGCCTGTCGTAGTTGCAAACGTTACTATTTTAACGAGCTTTGTTATTCTTGATATTCCTGAGGACGGTAGTATGTCTATTATTATTGCAAGACCCTTTTTGAATATTGCAGGGGCTATTATTGATTGCAACAAAGGCAATGTCACTTTTCATGCCAATGGTAATGAGCATACGGTACACTTTCCGAGCAAACAACCTCAAGTCCACATTATCAATTCTATTGGAAAATTCCATCAATTACTATTGGAGGTTTTGAATTTCCTCTTCCTACTGTTACAAAGAGATATGATATTCTTATTGTTGGGGATGCGCATATCACCGTCGAAGTAGCATAGTGTTATTTCGAAATTTCTCCGGTTCCATGTTATTCGGAATGAGTTTGTTAACAAGACTTGATCAACCTTTTTAGTGGATTCCTTTTGATGAGCATGGGATGGATGAAGTTAGAAGGCACAACCTTCTGTACCCTCCTTTTACTTTCTGTTATTTAGATTAAATAAAGCAAAAATAGTATTTTCCGTCTGTTTTCTGAATTATCCATGCAATAAAAAAAATACCCCAAAAATAAAAGTTCTCCAAATGCCCCGAAAATGAAATATGTTTTTTCTAGAATATTTGAGAATATCTGGCACTCAGAACACACCAGGGGGAGAAAGCACCTGGCCACGAGGGTCCAGGGCATGCCCCTGCCTCGTGGGCCCATGGTGGCTCCCCTCCACTTATTCCACCCACCACAAACTCCTTCTTCCTCCCAAAAAATCACCAACCAGCTCAAGCACGAGTTCTAGCTCATCTTGCAGCCACTTTCGATCTCCTAGCTCAAAGCTCCACTCACAAAACTGCTTTGGGGGATTGTTCTTCGGTATGTGACTCCTCCAATGGTCCAATTAGTTTTTGTTCTAGTGATTTATTCATTGCAAATTTTTGCTGCCTAGGTGACCCTATTCTTGAGCTTGCATGTCAAATTTATATGGTCCCAAGTAGTTATAATGCATGATATAGTCTCTAGGCACTTGTGGGAGTAGTTGCTATCAATTTTGTTGAGTTTGGTTCACTTTTATTTTGAAGTTACTAAAAATTTTAGAAATTTTCCAGAGGAGGAAATATGTTTAGGAAAATGTACCAAGGTGGTTGTTCAAGGAAGCAAGGACCCAGGCCCGCAATGCGTGAGCCAGACGATGAATCACTGAGGGACACTCAAGTGCGGCCTTGTGAACGGATGTTAGAAGATTTCATGGTCCAAGCAGGAATCAAGGAGGAATTTGACGCATATGTGCGTAACGCCGATCTTGAGTGCTTCATGGCAGATAAGTGTCGTCAGTACCTCTACTCAACTAATTCATTTGTGAGAAGGTTTAAATTTTCATCATCACGCAATTCTCAAACTGTCCTGTTTGATCTTTATGATAAATCTTATACCATGGACTTAGAAGATTTTAACACCACTTGTAAACTCCCATAGTGGGGTAATGTTAGTGAACCTCGCAAATCTGAATATAAAGACTTTCTTGCTAGTATAACTATGGGGGAATCTAGGGAAATCACACAAGATACCATAGGGAGCATTCATTTTCCTGCTATACATTATTTTTCTCTCTTCATATGTAGATGCATAAATGGTAAGGATGAGGCATGTCACATGTGTGTTCCTCACCTTAGTGTTCTCAAGAGTGTTGTATTAGGATATAGACAATATAACTTGGAGGCCATTGTTGCACACAGGTTGCATAATAACAAAGTTAATGGAGATTTCTTTGGTGGAATTTACGCAACCCATTTAGCTGGTTTTCTTGAGATACCCATACGTGGAGATGATATTGAGTTGCCTCCTGCTTATTTAGATTATAACACCATGATTCATCATCAGTTTGTTGAGACGAACAATCAGTTCCTCCAGTACCGACTAATCTTTGACAGACGACGAACCTATCACGTCGCTCTCCCTGCTCCTGCCTTCTTTGATTTTCAGGCAAAAGGGAGATATATTATAATCAGGGAGGAGGCAACCGAGTACGAGAGGAGGACGGAGGAAGCTTGCCTCCAAGCTGTAGTTCGTCAGGCAATAGCTGATGCATCTCAGTACGATCCTAGCTTCAACTTCGGATATCCACCAGGCCATCCATGGGCGTATACCAACTTAGGCCAAAAGCCTAAGCTTGGGGGAGTACGTATCTCTCACCGACATTACATTCATGTTCACAAACTCATGCCAGCTATCGGTGCTCATACTGTTTCATTGTATCATCCATGCTAGTTTATTTTCATTTTCTCGTTTTCTTCTTGTGTGTTTGAAAAACCTTAAGAAAAACCAAAAAAATTAGTTTTAGATTTTAGTTAGTTTACTTTCCATGCCTGAATTAGTAGTAATTAAAATAAAACCCAAAAAGATTTCTCGTTCTTCTTTTGCTTGTTGGGAGCTTTCCCGTGTAAATAGTTTTGTTTCTTTTCTTTCCTTTGGGGGTCAAGAGGAGAAGACTATAATGAAAATGTTGAGTGGATCTTATATGCATTATTGTTAATCTAACAAAGAGCCCATATTACCTTGTCTTCTCTCTTGAATTGAATGCTTGCAGATTCTAGCTTAGTCCAATGCACGTGCACTATTATTATTATCCACATCGTTCGGTCGTGCAAGTGAAAGGCAGTAATGATGATTATATGATGAACTTATTGAGATGAGGAAAGCTGGTATGAACTCGTCCTCTCTTGTTTTTGTAAATATGATTAGTTCATCATTCCTGATTCAGCCTATTATGAAAGAAACATATTTGCAATGACAATTAGAGATTATAGTTGCTTATGCCATGCTTAATTAGCTAGGAGCTTATAATGGTTTACCTTGTGTGCCAACATGCTATTAAAATGGTTGTGATGTGGTATGATAGGGTGGTATCCTCTTTTGAATGATTCGAGTGGCTTGACTTGGCACATGTTCACGCATTTAGTTGAAACAAAATCAACATAGCCTCGACGATATTTATGTTCATGGTGCATTATATCCTACTCATGCTTGCACTCGGTGTTGATTAATTTTAACGCATGTTCATGACTGTTGTCGCTCTCTAGCTGGTCGCTTCCCAGTCTTTTTCTAGGCTTCACTTGTACTAAGCGGGAATACTGCTTGTGCATCCAATTCCATAAACCTCAAAGTTATTCCATATGAGTCCACCATACCTACCTATATACGCTATCTACCTGCCATTCCAAGTAAATTTGTATGTGGCAAACTCTAAACCTTCAAATAAACATTTTGTTTCGTATGCTCGAATAGCTCATGTATCAACTAGGGCTGTCTGTATCCTCAATGCTAGGTGGGTTATGTCATGGATCTAAGACTGACAGTAGAATGGGGGGTAGGTATGAGGAGGCAAGATCCTAGCTATGGAGTAGTTGTACACACGAGTTTACGAGTTCAGGCCCTTCGCGGAGGAAGTAACAGCCCTACGTCTTGGTGCCCGGAGGCGGTCGACTGGATTGTATGTGTGTGTAAGTTTACAAAAGATGCGAACCCTTGTCCCAGAGGAGGGGGGGGTGGCTTATATAGAGTGCGCCAGGACCCCAGCCAGCCCACGTTACAAGGGGTTCAATGTACATAAAGAAGGAGCATTACAGGTAGTGTCTGTATTAAAGTGCTATAAATGATAATTAAGTCTATGGGTAAATGCTCGACCGTTGCTGTGTAGAGTGACTTTAGATCTTCTGTTTGTCGAGTGATACTAATTCTTCTGAGTGGAATGTCTCTGGTCGAGTGGATGATGGTACCCTTTGAATGCTTCTGGCTTTAGGGTGATGTCCTTGGGGAGGGCATCTAGGTCAGGCCTATGACCCTACCCTAGGTACATAGCTTCATCATTAATTAGCCCCCGAATGGTTCGGGGCTTGAGTGGAGAAGGAGTTGAGAATTTCTTCGATTCAATTTTCGTGCTCCGGGAGTGACTTATTGCGACCAAGCGAACAATAATGATGATCTCAACTTCTTTTCAGTCGCCTTGATCCATTCTTGAATCTGCCGAGTGAACTTTACTGCGATGTCTTGAGTACTGATATGGAAAAGATATTCCATCTGACAGGTTGCCTTGCTGCGCGCGGATATCATGGGGTTTGGATTTGGGGAAGCGCGCAGGACGGGGGAGGCCGCAGTAACCGAAAGGGATTATGTGAGGCCGCCTCGACCACCGCACCACCTTTTTCGCCACGTACCTCGCGCGCGACTGTTGCGGGATTTGATTGGATCGTCCGGACCCACGGGTCAGCCATTCGGAAGCGGCCCCATATAAGTGCGCCAGATTGGGGTTTTGTGCACAACGTGTCCCTATTCTTCTCCTTTCTCCTCTGCTTTCTCCGCCATCCCATCTCCACTCCCAGTGTCGCTGCTTCGTCGAGTTTCGCCTGCGGCCATGGGGAAGGAGAAGACGGTGGCTCTGGAACGCGCGAAGAAGGGACGGCGAAGGCGAAGGGGAAGAGGTCCAGCCAGGGCGGATCCTCATCAAGGTCTGGCCTGCAGTGCGGCTGGATCCAGTCAACAATCAGCTAAGATGACATCTACGATCTGGTCGAGGGAGGGCTGATTCCCCACAAATCAGCGCGGCTCACAGAAGGAGAGACTGAACGAGGTCTGCGAGATGGTGAGTGCGTACTCCTCGCAACTCATGTCGATCATGGATTTTCTCTGCCTCCCCATCCTTTCTTCCGGGGATTCCTGAACTTCTTTGGAGCACAACTTCACCATTTCAATCCCAACTCCATCGTATATCTTGCCGCCTACGTATCCATGTGCGAGAACTTCTTAGGTTGTGGGCCAC
Organism: Triticum dicoccoides; assembly: GCF_002162155.2. Classification (NCBI taxonomy): domain Eukaryota; kingdom Viridiplantae; phylum Streptophyta; class Magnoliopsida; order Poales; family Poaceae; genus Triticum; species Triticum dicoccoides. The sequence goes on from NC_041392.1 coordinate 294,105,664, forward strand.
ACTGGGGTATTTTCAAGCACATTTTCACTTGCCGTTCTCAGTTGGTCAAGAAGGCCAATCCGAGTGACAAGAAAATGTGCGTGATTCAGATGTGCGGGGGTCTTGGGATTCAAATGAGGAACAAAAGCACTTTCCCAGTCATGATCCTTCCCGAGTCGGTCCGGGGTTGGCAGTTGACCTGGTTTTATTGTAAAGATCAGCTGACTCCAGGTCAGTCGATCAGGCTCCCTGCCTTTTCCATGGCTCGGGTCGAGAAGCCTTCCGCATTGAAAGTGATCCCAGAGGAGAGAGCGCAGGTGAAGGTGTTGGTCGAGCTGGTGGTCCAGCTCGCCCGGGATGGCGTGACCGGTATGGATCTGCTAGAGGTATTCCTCAAACAACGCATCCAACCGTTCCAAGCTCGCGATCATCCAATGTGGATGTACTTGGGCATTGAGGATTCCACTCGGATACACCTGGAGGAGATCGACGAGGGGACGGTGGAGAAGTGGCTGAGAGGCATCACAAGCAATAAGGATAACCCCAGGGGGGTCCAGGAGGGTCGCTCCATTCGACAATTCGCGCCAGCCAGACCAGGTTCTGACTTTGGACTGCCGAGTACCTTTTTGATTAATCATGTAACCGCTTGTTGACGACTGGCTGTTTTTTGCTTTGCTTGTTATCTTTCAGGCTCTTACTGAGATGTATTCAATGCCCAATGGAGAGCAGGAGCAGGACTCGGAGGAGGAGGCGAGTGGATGCGATAGCGGCGAGTGGCACTCGGACGAGGAGGATGGTGAGGAGAGCGGCGACCCGAGTGACGAAGAAGAGGTCGACTCGCCTCCTCGCAGAGAAAAAAGGTCCAAGCATGCTCATGATCCGGAAAGCCTCCACGACATGGTGGACGCACCGACTGGGCAGTCTTCAAAGCGTCCTCGGACGTCCTCTCCAGTGCCGACTGAGAAGACACCGAAGCAATCTAAAGTTGCACCTCCTCCAGCACCGAAACCACCGAAGGCTGCATCATCCAAACCTTCGAAGGCTTTGCCCAAGATCAAAATGGTCATTCCTACTATCTCTGGGTAATAATCTGACCTGATTCTTTGGTTGACTCGGTGTAACAAATGTGACCGACCGAATATTGAAATTTGCAGAGCTGCCACCTCTGGGACTTCCACCCGCCAGTATGAAGATGAGGACATGGAAGATGCGGTCACCTCCAACCCGGGTACAATTCTCGTGATCTTGTTCTCGATTGTATGGACGATTAAATTCTGGTGACTCATCTAGGGTCAGCTGATTTCTTTGCAGCCCCTTCTAATGTCATTGAGCTTCCGGATGATGATGAGGGCGTGCCGCCGAGGCCCAGGAAGAAGAAGGTAATAGCTAGCAAGACATCCCAGTCGGAGCCGGCGGCGGAGCGGGTAGTTCAATAGCTCGGAGATGCGAGTAAGTTTTCTGTAACCTTTGCTGACCCAGTGTCCAGTGCGCGTCCTGCATCGTCGACTGCACTAGAGCTTGTTTCAACCATCCAACTTCATGCCTCGGATCTCCAAGCCCCTGCGTCTGGACCGTCTGTCCCCTTCTTTGCCACTCATCATGTTCCAGAAAGCCAGTCGCACGCCGCTGCGGAGGACATTCGTCAGGCTGGCATAATGGTGGAGCGGGTGAAGGAGGTGCACGAAAGCAGTTAGGCTGCTTATGACACCAGCGCGACTCTTTGAGCCAATGTCCAGGTAAGTTAACTTCCGACTGAACTTGTTCTTTTAGGATATGCTACCCGAATATTTTCCTTCGCGAATTCTTTCATTGTCTCACACTTCGAGATTGTACACCCACTGGGTGCTTTGTGATATTTTTTTACTCGGCCTGGGCGGACCGACCGAGTGGAATCCGAACCAGTGGGGGCACACCAAGTGCATCCACTGGGTGTAGTCCCCGATACCACAGTCGACTGCTGGCAGTCGGTTGGGGTCTGAGCACTTCTTTATCTCCCTTCTCTTTTTTTGTACTCGGTCTGGGTGGACCAGCCGAGTGGAATCCGAACCAGTGGGTGCACGCTAAGTGCACCACTAGGTGTAGTTCCCAAGACCGCAGTCAACTGCTGGCAGTCGGTTGGGGTCTGAGTAGTCTTGAAGTTTTATTCACTCAGAAGTAAATAATCTTTGTTCTTGTCGATTGATATGTCTTTTACTTACTGTAGAAATCTTGTACGCTTATCTCCAAGTTCGAAGAATTTGAGGAAAAGTAGAGGCAACTCAACCTTGACCTGGAGTTGGCTCAGCAGAACTTAAAGAAGGTTCAAGATGAAGTCGCTGGTACGGAAGGTAACGACCCATCGACTGCTTATCTTGACCATCCTTCAAGTTATCTCTTCGTTCTTCTGTTTTACCTAAATGTGTATTTTGCAGAGAAAATGAGGCTGGCCCTGGAGAAGGACTTGGACCTTGCAGTTGCGCAGAAGGAGGCTCGGGAGAAGACTGCCCTTGCTGACCAGAAACTGGCTTCGGTCGGAGCGCTAGAGAAGGAAATCAACAAGTTGAAGTCGTCTCTCACTGAATCCAATCGAGAGGCGACTCATCTAAAAAAAGATAAAGTGGCTCTGAACGACCAGCTAGAAAGCATAACTCGTAGGAGGAACGGTTTGGAGGCTTATCTGAAATCTCTCGCCAAGAAACTCTTCCTTATGCTCGAAGGTACCCCCTTTTTACCCGACCATTTTACTGTTCGCAAGTTAGTCCTGACCAGTCGACTCATTAACTCCTTGACTCTGCAGAATTCTGCCAAAACTTTGAAGAGGAGACTGGACGGATCGAGACGGGCTTGGATCCTATCCTTTCTCCAGTCGGCGACGAGGCTTCCATGAATGTGCTTCGATTGGAGTCTCGTGTTGCCAGTGTTACCATCTATCTTGCTCGTCTGAAGCTGGCAGTGTCGCACATTGATGGATAACTCTGGCCAAGGGCAACACTTCAGAATGATCTCAAGTCTCTGATGGCTCGACTTAATGAGGTCCCTGGTCGAGTGCAGGAATGGAAGAAGTCCTCTGCCCGATGCGGTGCTGACGTGGCTCTGTCACTGGCCAGGGTCCACTGCAAAGAAGCTCGAGAAGAGAAGCTGGCGGCGATCAAGGTTGCCAACACAAAAAGGCATGACTTCTAGTCCTTCATGGAGACTTTCATTGCTGCTGCCACTCGGATCGCTGACGGGATTGATTTGGAAGAGTTTGTCGAGCCTGCAAGTCCTCCTCCTGCCGAGTGAACAAACTTGATACTTAAACTTGCTTTAAATTTTCCTTGGAATGCCGAGTGGTTTTTGGAACCGTTAAACTCCTTCGGGCCCGACGCCCGAGTACTTTTATCTTCATCCTGAAACTTTTGAGATTTTATCCGATCTTGGTTTATCTTCTGCATGTGCTTGCGTTTGCCTTCGAGCAGAACTTATTCTTCACTCGGAATATTCTTTGAGACGCAACTCTGAGGGAGATATCCCAGTCGATCTGCGCCTCGTCATCCTTGCGGATAGGGATGGAGCGCTCATTATACTTGTGGCGCAGCTCTGAGGAGAGGTTTGTAATCGACCTGCACCTCGTCATCCTTGCGGATAGGGATGGAGCGCACATTGTACTTGTGGCGCAGCTCTGAGGAGAGGTTTGCAATCGTCCTGCACCTCGTCATCCTTGCGGATAGGGATGGAGCGCACATTGTACTTGTGGTGCAGCTCCGTGGAGAGGATTGCAGTCGACCTGCACCTAGTCACCCTTGCGGATAGGGATGGAGCGCACATTGTACTTGTGGCGCAGCTCCATGGGGAGGATTGCAGTCGACCTGCACCTCGTCATCCTTGCGGATAGGGATGGTTTTTCAACTTAGGCGAGTACTAGACTGCAGCTAAGCCCCAGAGTGTGAGGTTTCCTCATCGCTCGGTAGGTTTTCTGAAACTTAGGCGAGTATTGGACTATAGCTAAGCCCTCGAGTGTGAGGTTTGCTCATCACTCGGTAGGATTTTTGAAACTTGGGAGAGCACTGGACTGCAGCTAAGCCCCTGAGTGTGAGGTTTTCTCATCACTCGGTAGGATTTTTTAAACTTAGGCGAGCACTGGACTGCAGCTAACCCCCGAGTGTGAGGTTTGCTCATCACTCGGTAGGATTTTTG